>NW_007259223.1:0-740 GCF_000164805.1 Carlito syrichta
CCATTCCAATCCACTCCGTTCTATTCCATTCCTCTCCTTTCCATACCATTCCTCTCCACCCCATTCCATTCCATTCCTCTCCATTCGATTCCATTCCTTTCCATTCCACTGCATGCCATTCCATTCCACTCCACTCCATTCCCTGCCAATCAATTCCATTCCATTCCACTCCATTCCATTTCACTACTCACCATTTCATTTCAATCCATTCCATTCCTTTCCATTCCGCTCCATTCCATTGCTCTCGTTTCCATTCCTTTTAATTCCTTTCCATTCTATTCCAATCTCTTCCATTCCATTGCATTCATTTCCTCTCCATTCCATTCAATTTCATTCCATTGCATTTCATTACATTCTATTCCTCTCCATTCCATTCCATTCCATTCCATGCCATTCCTTTCCTTTCCATATCTCTCCATTCCATTCCATTCCTCTACCTTCCATTCCATTCCATTCCACATCATTCCTTCCATTTCATTCCATTCCCTTCATCTCCATTTCATTCCATTTCTTTCCATTCTGTTCCTCTCCATTCCATTCCATTCCGTTCCTCTATACTCCATACCATTCCTCTCCATTCCATTCCATTCCATTCCTTTTCATTCCATTTCATTGCATTCATTCATCTCTATTCTATTCTATTCTATTCCTTTCCTCTCCGTTCCATTCCCTTTCGGATTCACTCTCTTCCATTCCATTAGACTCCATTCCATTCCACTGCATTCCAATCCACTCCATTC
>NW_007259223.1:760-1091 GCF_000164805.1 Carlito syrichta
CACTCCATGCCATGCCATTCTATTCCTCTCCATTCCATGACAATCCATTCCATTCCATTCCATTTCACTACTCACCATTTCATTCCAATCCATTCCATTCCTTTCCATTCTGCTCCATTCCATTGCTCTCGTTTCCATTCCTTTTCATTCCTTTCCATTCTATTCCAATATCTTCCATTCCTCTCCATTCCAGTGCATTCAATTCCTCTCCATTCCATTCAATTTCAATCCACTGCATTTCATTACATTCCATTCCTCTCCATTCCATTCCATTGCATTCCATTCCTTTCCTTTCCATATCTCTCTATTCCATTCCATTCCTCTACCTTCC
>NW_007259223.1:2407-3211 GCF_000164805.1 Carlito syrichta
CATTCCATTCCTCTCTATTCCTTTTCCTTCCATTCCATTTCATTTCTCACGATTCTATTCCATTTCTTCACTCCATTCCATTCCATTCCATTCCATTCATCCATTCCTTTCCATTTAATTCCGTTTCATTCCTCTCCAGTTTATTCCTCTCCATTCCATTCCATTCCTCTCAATTCCATTCCTTTCTATTCTATTGCATTTCTTTCCAATCCTCTCCCTTCAATTCCAGTCTATTCCACTCCATTCCATTTCTTTCCTCTCCATTTCATTCCTCTCAATTCCATTCCATTCCATTCCACTCCACTCCATTCCATTTACTCCACTCGATTGCATTCCATTCCTCTCAATTCCATTACATTCTGTTCCATTGTACTCCATTTATTCCACTCTACAACATTCTATTATGTTCCTCTCATTTCCATTTATTCCGTTCAATTCCTTTCCATTCCACTCCATTCCATTCTATTACATTCATGTTTAACCATTCCTCTTCATTCTAATACATTCCAATCCTCTCCTCTCTATTCCTCTCCATTCCATTCCATTTTTTTCTATTCCATTTCATTCCATTTCTCTTCATTCCACTACTCTCCATTCAATTCCTTTCCTCTCCATTCCATTTCTTTCCATTCCATTCCTCTCCATTCCTTTCCATTCCTCTGCATCCATTCCATTCTATTCCATTCCTCTCCATTCCATTCCATTTCTGTTCATTCCAATCCATTCCTTTCCATTCCATTTCATTCCACTGCATTTTGTTCCATTCCATTCCTCTTTATTCCATTCCTCTCCCTTCCATTCCAT
>NW_007259224.1:0-684 GCF_000164805.1 Carlito syrichta
TCCAGCCCTGGAGAGGCCAAGGGAGGCCCTGTGTGTGTCCTTTTCCTCCTGGCAGGCTCCCTGGGGTATGGGGCCCGGCTGCTCTACTAACCCACTGTCCGTGACCAGCACACCTCCTTGTTCTTAGGACGCCAGGCATGGGCCGAGCACTTCCTTCCATCTTAGTCACCATGCTGTGGGAACCTGAACTCCCATGAGGCTGTGGGATTGAGCGGCAACCTCTCTGAGGAGTTTTCTTGGGGGGTGAGGTAGAGCAGGGGCTGCGGTCACGGGGTGGCAGGTGGATTCTGTGCCATGTGAGCTCTGTGTGCCACCCTTTCCTCCTCGTCCTGCTTCCTTTTCTCTTGCCCTGTCTTCTTCTTCCTTGCCATGCTTGGCTGTTTTCCTCCTCGTGCTTTCCAGAAGGGAGGAGTGGCTTGGTCCACCAAGTGCTCCCTGTCTGCAGGACTCTCGCTGGGCAGGTCTCTCATCCAGGCCGGTGGTCAATGGGCATATATGTGGCAACCTCTGTGAATGTAACCACTTTGGTCTATTTGGGACAAATGGGGGCATGAGGGCCATGGAGGCCTCTCGTGAGAAGCAGCCATCTCACGTGTCCTGTCTGGTGTGGCCAAGCTTTCTTTAAGGGTACAGGTGTGTGTGCGTGCATGTGTGTGCATGTGAGAAAGAAAGAGATTGAGCTGA
>NW_007259224.1:2275-3039 GCF_000164805.1 Carlito syrichta
GTGGACCTGTCAGCCACCTCATTGTTTCCTTCACCCACCCAGGGATCTCGCCCCACCCCACTTTCAGTGGCACCAAAGTATCCTTCCAACCACACAGTATTTCCCTGCAAGGAACCTCCCACAACTCGGAGTGACGCTTTTGCACCACCAGTATGCCCCAGCAACTTGGTTATGTGCTGCATGCGTGTGTATGAGACCAGGCTGGGGGTTCAGTGAGGAAGGACCCCATTCCTCATCAAAAGTGTATGTGACATCCAGATCACAGCACTTCCATGGGGCTGCCGCTGCCTTAAACAGGGTCCATGATCTTTGAAGTGAGAAAAGACTCGGTGGTGTGCTCTAAGGAGACGGGTGCACTGGATGTGACAAGCCCATCTGGCCACGGTGAGTAGACACCCACTTGAAGGGACAGCCTTTCCTCCACCTCCTTCTCGTCCTTTCCCCTCCCATGGACAGAGGAGCTGCATCCAAAGGAGTCCACGACAATCATGTCTGGAAGTGCTGTGGCCCGCTGGGTCCCCAGTTCTCCTGGTGTGTTCACACGTGATGAGCACATACCAAGCCTGGCCTGGAAATGGATTGACCCGCCGTCCCCTTTCATGCTTCACAGTGGCCTCATGTGACAGAACACCAAGACAACCAGTTACTTTAACGGAAAAAAGTCACTTCAACCATCTGCTTGTCAGAGGTTAAATAGAATCACTGTGCTGATTAAATTATGCATGGGCAGAGCTGAAGTGACATCTTTTTTTTTTTTTTTTTTT
>NW_007259224.1:3337-8357 GCF_000164805.1 Carlito syrichta
TTATATCAACATTAAACTCAAAGATTTGTTAATGAAGATGTAAGAGGGTGACCTTTCCAACAATGAACTTCCAGTTGGCCTCCTGTCCTGGGTAAGGCCGCCAGTGTTACTAGGCGTTCCACCAGCTGTCTCCTCCTGAATAGAGGTGGATTCTCTCTGAAAGAATGGGGCAGGCAGGCTGCGCTTGGTGGCTCAGTCTGCAGTCCCAGCACTTTGGGAGGCCGAGGAGTGTGGATTGCCTGAGCCCGCAGGTTCAAGACCAGCCTGGGCAACTTGATGAGACCTCGTCTCTACAATTAAAAAAAAAAGATAACCAGGCATGGAACACACACCTGTAATTCCAGCTACTTTGAAGGTTGAGGCAGAAGGATCAACGGAGCCTAGCAGATCGATGCTGGGGTGGCCGTGAGCATGCCATTGCTTTCCAGCCTGGGTGACGGAGTGAGACTCCAACTCAAAAAAAAGGGGGGGGGGCAGACTCTGGGTCAGAAGGCCTGCATCTGGCATTGCCTTGGTCGCTTGAGCAAGTAGGTTGCATGCCCTGTGGCTCCATCCCTCATCCCTAAAAGGGAGGTCATTCTCGAACTTACCATGCTGGGTTGATGACAGGCTCAACAAGACAGTGCGTGAAAGTGCCTGATACAGGGCCTGGCACCTATGAAGCCTCAGGAAATAAAACCGCTGTCAGTATTTGTTATATCATGAACTGAGTTGTGAAGTGATACAACAAATTTGGAAGCGGAATGTGTTCAACCCTATTTCTAAAAATTTCTCTGAAAGATATATGACATACGCAAAGCTTTGCTTAAGGATGCTCATACAGCATAATTTTTAATGGCAAACATGTAATAATGGCCTAAATATTTACTGCCAGGGGCAGAGCCAAGCCCAGCTGCCCAGAGATAGAGGATAACCCCCAGGACCTCTCAAGCCTGTTCTCATCGTGAGTCAAGTCCGCCTTTATTGCTCCTACTTTGACACACCTTTGGATGGATATTGGCACCTGGATCTAGAGAGAGGTAAGCCAATCCTTAGTGTCACAGACCTTACTACTGCAGGTGTGAGAGTTCACCCTCTGGTACAGAGTTGTCCCCCGGGTTCAGGGCTCTCCCTCCGATACAGGACTCTCTCCCGGATTCAGGGCTATCCATCCACTGCAGGACTCCCTCTCGAGTTCAGGCCCCCCGTACAGTATAGGACTCCCTCTCAGCTTCAGGGCTCTCCATCTAGTACAGAACTCCCTCTTGGATAGTGCATGACTCTCTCTTAGGTTCAGGGCTCTACGTCAAGTGCAAGACATGTTCTCTCAGGTGAGGACTCTCTGTCCAGTGCAGGACATGCTTCCATGGGAGCAGGACTCTCCTATCATGTGCAGGAGAGGGTTTCTTGGATGCAGGACTCTCCCATCAGGTGCAGGACCATCTCCATCAGGTGCAGGACTTTCTTGTCAGGTATCGGACAGGCTGTGTCAGGTGCAGGGCTCTGCAATCAGGTGCAGCACAGGCTTTCTTTGGAGCAAGGCTCTCCCATCAACTGCAGTACAGGCTTTTTGGCTGCAGGACTCTCCCATCAGTTGCAGGACAGGCTTACTTGAGTGCAGGACTCTCCCATCAGGTCAGGACAATCTCTCTCGGGTGCAGGGCTTTCTTGTCGGGTGCAGGAAAGACTGTCTCGGGTGTAGACCTCTCCCATCAGGTGCAGGACAGGCTTACTTGGGTGCAGGGCTGTACCCTCTGGTGCAGGACAGGCCTACTTGGGTACAGGGCTCTCTTATCAGGTGCAGGACAGGCTTATTTGGTGCTTGACTCTCTCACCAGATGCAGGACAATCTCTCACGGGGGCAGGACTTTCTTGTCAGGTATGGATCAGGCTCTCTTAGGTGCAGGGCTCTCTCATCGGGTGTAGGTCAGGCTCTCTTGGGTGCAGGGCTCACCCATCAAGGGCAGGACAATCTCTATTGTGTGTAGGGACTCTTGTCAGGTACGGGACGGACTCTTCCAGGTGCAGGGCTCTCCGATCAAAGGCCGGACATGCTTCTGTCGGTTCAGGGGCTCCCATCAGGTGCAAGACAATGTCTCTCGGGTGCAGGGCTTTCTTGTCTGGTACAGGACAGGCTCTCTCAGGTGCAGAGCTCTCCCATCAGGGGCAAGACACTCTCTCTCGGGTGCAGGGCTTTATTGTCAGGTACAGGACATACTGTATCAGATGCAGTTCTCTCCTATCAGGTGCAGAACAGGCTTTCTTGGTTTCAGGGCTCCCCTATCAGGTGTAAGAAAGGCTTTTGAGGATGCAGGGCTCTCCCATCAGGTGCTGGACAATCACCCTCTGATGCAGGACTTTCTTGTCTGATACGGGCCAGGCTCTCTCAGGTGCAGGGCTCTCCCTTCAGGTGCCAGATAGGCTTTCTTGGGTGCAGGGCTCTCCCATCAGATGCAGGACAGGCTCTTGGGTATGGGCTCTCCCATCAGGTGTCAAGGCAGGCTTTCCAGGGTGCAGGGCTCTCCCCTCAGGTGCAGGACAATCTCTCTCGGGTGCATAGCTTTCTTGTCATGTACAAAACAAACTGTCTCAGGTGCAGGGCTCTCCCATCAGGTGCAGAACTGGCTTTCTTGGGTTTGGAGCTCTCCCTTAAGGTGCAGGACTGGCTTTCTCGGGTGCAGGGCTCTCCCATCAGCTGCAGAACAGGCTTTTTGGGTGCATGTCTCTCCCATCAGTTACAGCACAGCCTTACTTAGGTGCAGCACTCTCCCATCAGGTGCAGGACAATCTCTCATGGCTGTAGGACTCTCTTGTCAGGTAAAGGATAGGATTTTACAGGTGCAGGGCTTTCCCATCAGGGTCAGGACAGGCTTTCTTGGGTGCAGGGCTCTCCCATCAGATGCAGGACAATCTCTCTTGGGTGCAGGTCTTTCTTGTCATGTATGGGACTGCCTCGCTCAGGTACAAGGCTCTCCCATCATGTGCAGGATAATCTGTCTTGGGTGCAGGGCATTTTTGTCAGGTATGGGACAGGATCTCTCTTGTTCAGGGCTCTCCCATCAGGTGCAGGACTGGCTTTCTTAGGGGCAGGGCTTTCTCTCATCAGGTTCAGGGCAGTCTATCACGGTTGCAGTGCTTTTTTTGTTAGGCACGGGACAGATTCTCTCAGGTGCAGGGCTCTCCCATCATGTTCAGGATAATCTCTCACTTGCAGGGATTTCTTGTCAGGCATGGGACGAACTCTCCCAGGTGCAGGGTTCTCCCATCAAGTGCAGGACAGTCTTTCTTGGGTGCAGGAGTCTCCTATCAGATGCAGGACAATCTCTCTCGGGTGCAGGCCTTTCTTGTCAGGTACTGGACAGTCTCCCTCAGGTCAGGGCTACATCAGGTGTGGGACAGGCTTTCTTGGGTGCAGGGCTCTTCCATCAGATGCAGGACAATCTCCCTTGGGTGCAGGGCTTTTTTTTTCACATACAGGCCAGGCTCTCCCAAGTGCTGGGCTCTCCCATCAGGTGCAGGACAGGCTTTCTTTGGTGCGGGACTTTCTCGCCAGGTTTGGCACAGGCTCTCTCAGGTGCTAGGCTCTCCCATCAGGGGCAGGACAGGCTTTCTTGGGTGCAGGGCTCTCCCATCAGGTCAGGACAACCTCTCTCAGGTGCAGGGTTTTCTTGTCAGGTATGGGACAGTCTCTGTCAGGTGCAGGGCTCTCCCATCAGGTGCAGGACTGGCTTTCTAGGGTGCAGGGCTCTCCCATCAGGTTCAGTACAATCTCCCTCACTTGCAGGGATTTCTTCTCAGGTATGAGATGCGTTCTCCCAGGTGCAAGGCTCTCCCATCAGGTGCAGGACAGGCTTTCTTGGGTGCAGGAGTCTCCCATCATATGCAGGACAATCTCTCAGGTGCAGGCCTTTCTTGTCAGGTACTGGACAGTGTCCCTCAGGTCAGGGTTCTCCCATCAGGTGCGGGACAGGTTTTCTTGGGTGCAGGGCTCTTCCATCAGGTGCAGGACTATCTCCCTTGAGTGTAGGGATTTTTTTTCAGGTACAGAACAGGCTCTCCCAAGAGCTGAACTCTCCCATTAGGTGCAGGCTTTCTTTGGTGCAGGGCTTTCTTGCCAGATACAGGACAGGGTCTCTCAGGTGCAGGGCTCTCTCATCAGGTGCAGTACCGGCTTTCTTGGGTGCAGGACTCTCCCATCAGGTGTAGGACAATCTCTCTCGGGTGCAGGGCTTTCTTGTCAGGTACGGGACAGGCTCTCTCAGGTGCAGGGCTCTCTTACTAGTTCCATCAGTCTCTCTTCAGTGCAGGGCTCTACCGTTAGGTACAGTACAGGCTGGCTTGGGCGCCGGGCTCTCCATCAGGTACAGGACAATCTCTCTCAGGCTCCGGGTTGTCCGTCAGGTGCAGGGCTCTCCCAGGTTTAGGGCTCTTCATCAGATGCTCTTTCTGCATTCGCCTGTTGTCTTTTGTGTGAGCCTTTGAATAGGCGTGAGAGTATGTTTATCCACTCCAGCTTCTTCCCTGCCCTCTGTCAGTAGTCCCAGTCTTCCAGAGATTCTGGCTGTGGTTGCCATCCTACCACCAGGAGCTACATGAATACAAGGCCCAGAGTGCCTGGCTCGGCCATACAACTCCAGAATGCTGTAGCCAGTCTCACTTAAATTTCCTGTGTCACCACCCCTCATGTCACAGTTCCTGATGTCTTAGTCAGTGATGTCATAATCCATGATGTCACAGTTCTTGATGCCACTGTTCCTGTGTCACATCCCTGACAGCCCTGGGTAAGTAGCCAGGACTTGGGAACCTTCCAAGCACTCTAGATTGGGACCAGCTGATGAGGGCTGTGAGACCTTGGGACAGGGACAACCTAACACGTTCCAGGTCAGGGCCCCATGTGCCCAACAGCCATGAGGATGTGCAACTCACACCCTCCCCCGCCCAGCTATCCCATGCTCTCTCAGCTCCCTTGTGAGAGTCAAAGAGGCTTCATGACCCCAACACAGTGAAGGGGAGGCCCCTTTAGGCCTATGGGGAGAGCCCA
>NW_007259225.1:0-1046 GCF_000164805.1 Carlito syrichta
ATTTCAAGATTTTGAGAAAGGTGATGCTTGAGAAAAACAAATTATTCACAAAATTGATGGCCAATGAGTTCTTCAGAGAGAGAGAGAGTTGATGTGTGAAGGAAATAAAATAAACAAGTGGAATGGTGTAATAGATCCATCCATAGAGAATGGTAAAATGAAACATGTCCTAATCACATAAAATTTTGTTAGAAAATTTAGAACCAAACTGCTTTATCAACACTTGACCATTTGTTCATTCCAGGATTTAGCACAGAACATCAATTATAAGAGAAATTTTGTCAAATTTAAAATACACTTAATTTCATATACTTTATAAAATTTAAAATACACTTAATTTCATATACTTTATAAAAGTACAAGCTTTCCTGCAAGGCATGTGTTATAAGAACCCATCTGTATCAGTGTACCAGCTAATGTTGTTGTGAGATGTTTCATTTTGCTTCAGTTAATTTTTTTGAGATTCATTCAATGCATTTGCCTACTTCCAATGGGTGATTTACATAAGCAACCTGCCCATACCACACTGAGTGTTCAGCAGTTTCTGAACAACACAGCTTGATCCAAGTTACCAATGCTCCCTATTCATTACCAAGAGGCATTTTTTGTTTCTCAAAGGGGAACATTTTGTCAATGAGGGGGAAGTGAATCCAAAAAATACAGAAGCGCAAAGGGTAGCAAAACTAATGAGTACAAAAATGTTTTTAGCCGGGCTCAGTGGCTCAACCTGTAATCCCGTGTCTTTGGGAGGCTGAGGTGAGTGGATTGCCTGATCCCGTGGGTTTGAGACACGCCTGGGCGGCGAGACCTCATCTCTACAATAAATCAAAAAATCAGCCAGGCATGGTAGCGCATGCCTGTAATTTCAACTACTTGGAAGGCTGAGGCGGAAGTATCACCAGAGCCCAGCAGGTAGAGGCTGTGGTGGCCGGGAGCGGCCACCGCACTCCAGTCTGGGCGACAGAGTGAGACTTCAGCTCAAAAAAAATTTTAATTTGATACATCTTCATGAATCAAACTAATTTTTAAGAAAAAGCAAAGAAACA
>NW_007259225.1:2303-2882 GCF_000164805.1 Carlito syrichta
TTCTACAGGGAGTCAGCTAGGAAGAGTATAAGATTGTGTATTTCTCTCTCCTTCAGGGAGAAAAGGGAGAAGCATTTGTCCCCAGTTTCCTGTCTCGTATTGGTTGAGGACTGTCCCATGTTTGTAGGGCAGGAGTGGGGGGGGGTGCATGAATCTGGAGACACCCTGCATGGACTTTTTGCCAAAGCCATGGCTGGAACACAAGATGAGTCAAGAAGATCCGAGACAGGAACACCAGAGGTTCCAGGCCTTCTGAGCCTGCCTGTATAACAAGTGATCAACGAACTAGCCTGTGTTAAAATGTGGCAGGGATCAGGCAGTGGAGGAAGCTGCTTGGGGTCCCCTGCCCACAGAGGAGACTCTCTGAAAAACCTGACTAGGGCAGCTCTCTCTCCTGGAGTTCACCCATTCAGTGAGAGAACAAGAGGTTCCACCTAGCAACCCAGCCACCAAGGGGGCCTGAGTTTCCAAGCCCAGTGGGCACCTGTGGAGCTGGGACCCAGAAAAGTCACAAATTGCAGGTCAAGGACCCTTTCCAGTCCTGGTGCCCAAGACTTCCTGCCTTTTCTTCCCTGCCAC
>NW_007259226.1:0-1228 GCF_000164805.1 Carlito syrichta
CAGGCTTGCATCCCAGGGATTAAGCCTACTTGGTCATGATGGATGATTTTTGAGATGTGCTGTTGAATCCAGTTTGCTAGGATCTTGTTGAGAATTTTAGCATCTATGTTCATCAAAGATATTGGCCTGTAGTTCTCTTTCTTTGTTGTATCTTTACCTGGCTTGGCTATCAATGTGATGTTAGCTTCATAAAATGATTTGAGGAGGGTTCCATCTTTTTCAATCGCCTGAAATACCTTCAGTAGGATTGGAATCAGCTCCTCCTTAAATGTCTTGTAGAATTCTGCTGGAAAGCCATCTGGTCCAGGGCGCTTTTTTTGTATGTAGTTTTCTTATTACATAGTCGTCTTCCTTGATGTTATTGGTCTATTTAGAGTTTTAATTTCTTCTTGTATCAACCTAGGCAGGTTATGTGATGACAGAAAGTCCTCCATTTCCTTGAGGTTTTCAAGTTTGTTTCCATTCAAGTGTACATAGAAGTCTCTAATGATCTTTTGTATTACTTCATGATCAGATGTGACTTCATCTTTTATGTTTCTGATTGTGCTTATTTGGGTTTTTTCTTTCTTTTGCTTGGTCAGTCTAGCTAGGGGACCATCCATCTTGTTTATCTTTCGAACAACCAGCTTTTGTTTCATTGATTGTTTGTATTTTCTTTTTGTCTTCTGTGTCCTGGATTTGGGCTTTTTTATTTTGGTCATCTGGATTCTTCTGCTGAAATTAGGGTTTTTGTGGTCTTGCTTTTCCAGTTTTTTTAGGTGGCTTCTTGGCTGTTAATTTGTGCTCCTTCCATTTTCTTCATGTGCGTTTGTAGCGATATAAATTCCCCTCTTACTACTGCTTTCATGGTGTCTCACAGATTCTGGTAAGAATTTTCTTCATTTTAATTTGTGTCCAGGTATCTTTAGATCTCTGTTTTGATTTCGTCCTTGACCCAGGAGTTGTTTAGCCTCATACTGTTTAGTGTCCATGTCCTTGTGGGTTTTGGGAGAACCTTGTTGGTGTTAATGTTTATTTTTATTCCACTGTGGTCCAAGAAGGTACATGGCAAAATTTTGGTCCTTTTAAATTTGCTTATGCTTTATTTATGGCCAATTATGTGGTTGATCTTAGAATATGTTCCATGCGAGGATGAGTAGAATGTGTATTCTGTGGTCTTTGGATGGAGTGTTCTATAGGTATCAATTAAGTCCATTTGGTCCAGAGTCTCATTGAGGTTCCGGATCTC
>NW_007259226.1:2408-2842 GCF_000164805.1 Carlito syrichta
AGTCCAATATGATCATGAAACAGATAGTGTAAATTAGAAAGCAAACAATAGTGGGCAAAACATACAGTCAGAATGATAAAACCAAAGGTCGAAATAAGAAATCAGACTAGTTCTATACTCTTTCCTTTTGGCTAAAGTCATGTGAGCTCTTATACGCAGCCTCTCCCCTTTGTTTTTGTTGCAGGAAGCTTGCCTGCTGCCTGGGAGGTCTCTGACTCTTAGTTGTCTCAATCTGTTCAGTGAAGGAGAAGGGCTTTGTCTCCTGTTTAATGACGTCACTGTGAGAACCGAGGGGGAGGCTCTGACAGGTGGGCAGTGCGATGCAAATCTGCCTGGAGAATGGCAGAGGTGGTAGCTTCACTTTCATTTTTAGGGATGCTCGTCTTTCTAGTTGTAATAAAGAATCTGTCCATCTGCTTGGCTTTTTTTTTTTT
>NW_007259227.1:0-37329 GCF_000164805.1 Carlito syrichta
AATCAGAGAAGAGAAGGCAACCAGGGGTATCCAAATAGGAAAAGAGGAAGTCAAGTTATCTCTCTTTGCAGACGACATGATTGTATACCTTGAAAACCCGAGAGAATCTGTCAAAAACCTCCTTACACTGATAAAGGCCTTTGGTAAAGTCTCAGGATACAAAATAAATGTACAAAAGACAATCGCATTTCTCTACACCAATAATAAACAAACAGAAACCCAAATAAAAAACACAATTCCACTCACAATAGCCACAAAAAAATTGAAATACCTTGGCATCTTCCTAACCAGAGATGTGAAAGACCTTTACAAGGAAAACTACAAAACACTGCTCAAAGAAATCAAAGTTGACACAAACAAATGGAAAAATATCCCATGCTCATGGATCGGAAGAATCAACATTGTGAAGATGTCCATCTCACCTAAGGCAATCTACAAATTCAATGCAATACCCATCAAATTACCAGCAACATTCTTCTCAGACCCAGAAAAAACAATCCAGGAATTCATATGGAAACACAAACGTCCAAGAATAGCCTGAACAATCCTCAGCATAAAAACAAAGCAGGTGGTATCACACTACCAGACTTCAAACTTTACTATAAGGCTACAATCATCAAAACAGCTTGGTATTGGTATAGGAACAGGCATATAGATCAGTGAAATAGAATTGAGATCCCAGAAGCAAAACCTCAATTTCTCAACCAACTCATCTTTGACAAAGCCTCCACCACCTACCACAGGGGAGAGGAGAACCTGTTCAGTAAATGGTGCTGGGAAAACTGGCTGACCACATGCAGAAGATTGAAACAGGACCCCTATCTATCCCCATGCACAAAGGTTAACTCCAAATGGATCAGAGACCTAAATGTAAAACCTCAAACCATAAGAACCTTAGAAAATGAAGGAAAAACCCTCATGGCAATCGGAACTGGCATCCAATTCCTGAACAAAACCCAAAACCCACAGCTCATAAGAGAGAAAATAGATAAGTGGGACCTTATTAAACTGACAAGCTTCTGCAAAGCCAAAGAAACCATCAAGAGAGCAGGGAGACAGCCTACAGACTGGGAAAAAGTATTTGCCAACTCCAGGTCCGACAAAGGCTTAACATCCTGGATCTACAAGGAACTCAAATGTGCTGAAAAGAAAAAAACAAACAACCCCATTATAAAATGGGCAAAAGATATGAACAGACACTTCACAAGGAAGACATCCGAGCAGCCAACAAACACATGAAGAAATGTTCAACCTCACTAATCATCAGGGAGATGCAAATCAAAACCACACTGAGATACCACCTATCCCCAGTCAGAATGGCAATCATCAACAACTCAAAAAATAACAGCTGCTGGAGAGGATGTGGTGAAAAGGGAACACTTCTACACAGTTGGTGGGAGTGTAAACTAGTGCAACCTCTGTGGAAAGCAGTGTGGCGATTCTTAAAATCTCTAAATACCAACCTCCCATATGACCCCGCAACCCCCCTACTGGGAATATATCCTGAAGAACACAAATCACTCTATAAAAAAGATACCTGCACACGCATGTTTATTGCAGCATTGTTCACAATAGCAAGAACCTGGAAACAGCCATGCTGCCCGTCAAAAGAGGACTGGATTAAAAAAATGTGGTACATTTACACGATGGAATACTACGCAGCCATAAAAAAGAACAAAATCATGAATTTTGCAGCAACCTGGATGGAACTAGAGTCTATAATACTGAGTGACCTCTCACAGAAACAAAGATCCGAGTATCACATGTTCTCACTCATATAATGGACCTTAAACATCCAATGCAATACTATACGAAAATGACTGACCATACTGGGAAACTATGGTGGGAGGAGAGAGATGGGATTAACAGTAGCAAATATCTGTCTGGGAACGGGGAAACACCCCATATCAACAGGGTACCTGAATGAAACGCAATTGTATACCTAACCCTTAACTGTACCCCACAACTTCACAATAAAAAAAAAAATTAGGATCACAACTCATGTTTTACAATTAAAAATTTTATCAAACACACACACACACACACACACACACACACACAAAGAAAATATTTCAGGCAATAAAGAAAGATAGAACTTTCCATAAATCATTTTACGACGCTAACATTGCATTGATACCCAAATCGGGTAAAGATCCAGCAAAGAAAGAGAACCACAGGCCAATATTCTTGTTGAACATAGATGCTAAAATTCTCAACAAGATTCTAGCAAACCGAATCTAACAACACATCTCAAAAATCATCCAAGATGACCAAGTAGGCTTCATCCCTGGAATGCAGGGCTGGTTCAACATCCGTAAGACCATAAACATAATTAAATACATCAACAGATGTAAAGACAAAAAAACAAAAACAAAAAACATGATTATACCATTAGACACAGAAAAAACTCTTGATAAAATCCAGCACTCCTTCTTGATAAAAACCCTCGAACAACTAGGCAAAGAAGGAACATACCTTAAAATAGTAAAAGTCATCTATGAGAAATCCACAACCAAGATACTGTTAAACAGACAGAAATTGGAACCATTTCCCCTGAAAACCAGAACAAGACAAGGATGCCCACTCTCACCCCTCCTGTTCAACATAGTATTGGAAGTCCGAGCTAAAGCAATCAGACAAGAGAAGAAAATCAGGGGTATTCAAACAGGAAAAGAGGAATTTAAGTTATCTCTCTTTGCAGACATGATTCTATACCTTGATAACACAAGAGAATCTGTCAAAAACCTCCTTACACTGATAAAGGACTTTGAAAAAGCCTCAGGGTACAAAATAAATGTGCAAAAGACAGTCACATTTCTATACACCAACAATAAACAAACAGAAACCCAAATAAAAAGCACAATTCTATTCACAATAGCCACACAAAAAATAAAATACCTTGGCATCTTTCTAACCAGAGATACGAAAGAACTTTACAATGAAAGCTACAAAACATTGCTCCAAGAAATCAAAGATGACACAAGCAAAAGGAAAAGTATTCTATTCTCAAGGATTGGAAGAGTCAACATTGTTAAGGCATCCTACCCAAGGCAAACTACAGATTTAACACAATACCCATTAAATTACCAGCAGCATTCTTCTCAGACCTGGAAATGACAATACAGAAATTCATCTGGAAACATAAACGACCACGAATAGTCAAAACAATCCTCAGAAAGAAAAAAAAAAGCAGGATATATTACACTTCCAGACTTGAAACTTTATTATAAAGCTACAATACTCACAACAGCCTGGTATTGGTACAAGAACAGGCATATAGACCAATGGAACAAGAAAGAGATTCCAGAAACAAAACCTCAATTTCTCAACCAACTCATCTTCGACAAAGACTCTACCATCAAGCACTGGGGAGAGGAGAACCTATTTAGTAAATGCTGCTGGGAAAACTGACTGATCACATGCAGAAGATTAAAACAAGACCCCCACCTATCATCATACACAAAAGTCAACTCCAATGGATCAAAGAGCTAAACATAAAACCTCAAACTATAAGAAGCTTAGAAAATGCAGGAGACACCCTTATGGAAATTGGAACTGCCAACCAATTTCTGATCAAAACCCCAAGTGCCCATGCCATAAGATATAAGATAGACAAGTGGGGCCTCATCAGACTGACAAGCTTCTGCAAAACCAAAGAAACCATCAAGAGAGCAGGGAGAAAGACCATGGACTGGGAATAAAAAATTGCCAACTGTATGTCTGACAAAGGTCTAACATCTAGGATCTACAAGGAACTCAAACATACAGAAAATTAAAAAACAAACAACCCTATTACAAAGTAGGCAAAAAGATATGAATAGATACTTCTCAAAAGAAGACATACAAGCAACCAACAGATACTGAAAAAATCCCCAGACTCACTAGTCAGCAAAGAAATGCAAATTAAAACCACACTGAGATACCACCTATCTCCAGTCAGGATGGCCAACATCAATAACTCAAAAAACAACATAGAAGTTGTTTGATTTCTATCTGTTGGTGGGAGTGTAAACTAGCACAACTTCTGAGGAAAACAGTTTGGTGATTTCCAAAAGGTCTAAAAATCGACCTTCCATACGACTCTGCAATCCCCCTACTGAGAATATAGCTGGAGGAACTTAAATCATGCTATGAAAAAGTTACCTGTACATGCATGTTTATTGCAGCATTGTTCACAGTAGCAAAAACATGGAACCAATGATGCTGGCCATCAAAAGAGGACTGGATTTTAAAAACATGGTACATATACATGATGAAATAGTACGCTGCCATGAAGAAAGACAAAATTATGAACTCACAGCAACGTAGATGATATATAATACTGAATGATCTATCACAGAAACAAAGAACTGAGTATCACATGTTCTCACTCATAAGTGGACCTTGAACTATTATTTTAATACTATAAGGAAAGGATTGTAAGTAGCAGGAAATTGCAGTGGGGTGGGGGCTGAATTGGCAGTGGTGGGATTCTGCCGGGGGGAGAGGAGGGCATACCTCATCAACAAAGGTACCTGGAAAATGAACATTTGTATACTTATCCCTGAATCGCAACCCACATCTTTAGAATGAAAAATTAAAATGAGTATAATAATATCTACCACCACTTGGCCAGGAACCCAGAAATTCCTTCAGTTTCCTGTGGTTCCTCTCATGTCAGCTTCCCTGCTTCTCAATCAAATCTCAGGAGAAGAGGAGGCCTTCTTGTATTTAGGAAAATCTGACATTCCATACTCCCACTCTAACTTTCCAGGATTCTGTTGAATTAGTTCTCTCTTTGACAAAAAAAAAAGAGAAAGAAAGAAAGAAAGAACTGGTGGAATTGGAGAGAATCTGATCAAGAGTTGGGTTAGGAACAAATATGGGAATTCCCAGAGAAGTTTAAGTGTAACCCTCTATTTCTCTGAATGCATATGCTTCAAATAGTTGAGCAAGCTTTAACCCACAAATTAGCATTGAGTCATTGGGTGTGACATTAGGAGAAACATATTGACCCATTGGCTAAGTCATTTGTATCAACCAGCACTGTATTCTCCAGTAATAGTAGTTACTACCTCGTGTGACTATAACAATTTAAATTAATTTAAAGTGAGTAAAGTTAACACTTAGTTCCTCAGTAACATTACAAGTACCACATACTATAGTACTAGCAGCACCAACACATTTCAAGAGCTCAGTAGCTACATGTGTTTATGGTCCTAGTGGCTACCATATTGAACAGCACAGACATAGAATTACCATCATGATGAAAGTTCTATTGGACGATGATGATCTAGAAAATAATTGATTGGTCTATTATTGCCCAAAGAAAGAGTCATGCGATCAAAATGTAGTTCACAAGTAGAAAAAGTGGACTCTCTCATCACTTACTTTCTGAATAAACTATATTTTCTAATCTAAAAAAAAGAAAAATTATACATGTGATCACAGTGATTATTCAGTCCTATGATACAAAACATTACTAGTATTAGTATTAGAAGCTTTGAAGATTGAAATTAGTTGAAGCTAATTACAGAAAATTAGTATTTAGTACTACTAAGTAGAGGTGAATTCTGTTCCCTTATATGTTCAGAGTCAATAAAATTTGGATATGCTGCCATCATCTGGATGACCAGAAAATTGAACTAAGTTCATATTTACTTTCCTCAAATCTGCCAAATGACAAAAATAGTAGATGCTTATTATGTATCAAAGGATGCTTTGCTTTAGAAAAAAAATTCTTTCACTTTCTCTGATCCAAACTAATGATCTAAATGGGTTTAAATGGTTCAATGTAATGAAGTGAAAGATTAGAGGACTTGAAAATACCATTTCAATGAGAAAAACGTAGGTTAAAAAGTGTCTCCATAAATTTGTGCTTTCTTAGGAATTATTCTATATTGAAGAGTGGTAACGTTCGCTTCTACTGGTAAGCAAATGTTGGTAATAATAATAAAACATTAAAATAAAATTAATATCGATCATGGTAATGGCTTAGAAGAGGAAGGTCGTAATTCACTAAATAGCTCATTTGCTAGGGTCCTGGATACTTCTTTTGGCAATCACCCCATGTTGCCCTAGTGATGCTGGCCAGGTAGAGAATGTTGCTGGACTGGCAGGTCTAAGCATGGGAGGCTTTGCGGTGCTATGCTCTTGGACACTGACTGCCTGAGTAACTGGTAGGGAGTGCAAATGGCCATTGTGTGTGTGTGTGTGTGTGTGTGTGTGTGTGTGTGTGTGTGTGTGTGTGTGTGTGTGTGTGTGTGTGACCTCTGACTGGTTTCACTGGGTTTCTTTTTTTCTGTTTTTGAGTTGGGGGTCTCACTCTGTCATCCAGGCTGGAAAGCAGTGGCAGGATCACAGCTCACCGCAGTCTTTGCTTCCTAGGCTCAGACTACTTTTCCACCTCAGCCTCCTGAGTAGTTGGGACTACAAGCACACCACCAGCCCAGCTAATTTTTCGGATATTTTTTAGAAATGATGTCTGCTATGTTGCCTAGGCTGAGTTTCTTTCATTCTTTACTTACCTGACCTACTGTATAGTGCAAATATATCCTCAGCTTTGCAATATGAATCTCTAAGAAACATTAGTCTACCAAAGACTAGAAGAGTGGTGGTGAGAATTTGAGGGGAGGAGAAATAAAAAAGAAAAGAAAAGGAAATGATGCCCGAGAAATAGAGAAGCTATGTAAGAGCTAGAGCACTCAATAGCTGTTATTCTGCAAGTGGCCAGTAGGTGACAGCAGAGCTACAATTAACAGGAGCATGCTTTTCATGCTATACAGCTGCCATCCCCAACCTTTTCCGCATCAGGGACTGGTGTCAGAAGGTGGTTTTTCCACAGATAAGGGAGGGAGGAAGGGAAGAAGGGTGGTTTTGGAATGATTTAAGCACATTACATTTATTGTGCACTTTATTTTTTTATTTATTACATTGCAATATATAATGCAATAATTATTATGAAATTATTATTTGATGAGTCTGCAAGCAATTGATTTATTATGGTCTCCGTGCAGTCCAGCCTCACTGCTAAGTGTTAATCTGTATTGACAACTGCTCTCCAGAGCAAGCATCACAGCCTCAGCACCACCTCGGATCATCACGTACTAGATTCTCATAAGGAGAGTACATCCGAAGTCCTTTGCATGCACAATTCACAATAGGGTTTGTGTTCCTGTGAGAATCTAATGTCGCTGCTGATCTGACAAGAGGCAGAGCTCAGGCAGTAATGCAAGGGACGGGAAGCGGCTGCAAATACAGATGAAGCTGTGCAGCCTGGTTCCTAATAGGCCATGGACAGGTACCAGTCTGCAGCTGGGAGGTTGGGGACCCCTCCTATACAGAATCTATAACACAAAGCCAGAAGCACAATCTAAATATTCATATGTTTAGGAGAGATAAGGCTTTATCCTGAGAATGGCTGACTTTAATAGTAATTTGAAGAATTTACACATAGGATCTACTTCCAAAAATAGGGTGGTAAGGGGTGGGGACAGGGAAGAACAATTCCAACATGAGAAGAGGATGGACTGTTCTCCACTCTAGGAGAGGCCAACCTGGGGAAGAACAATGCCCTGTTTTCTGCAGTTTCATACAACCCTTACTGGTGACTCAATGCATGAAAGGCAGCAACTCGAAAACAATATCTCAGACTACTTAGGATAAAGGGAGTGAGCCTTTTACTGCGGTGGCATGCCACTAATATGCACACAAGCAGCTAGCCTTAGGCCTGCTCTGGCCAGAGTGAACAGCTCCTGACAAGGCCTTGAAGGTGATGGAGGTGAGATGCAGGTGGACGTGGGTCTGCAGTGGACATTAAACTGATGGTGTGCAGTCATGTAAGGAAGACATAGCTTTCAACCTGGGCTGCACAATGGAACCCCATGTGGTATTTTAAAAGAATCACACCCTAGACCAATGAAATCCAAATCTCCAGGAGTAGGACCAAGGCATCCTTGTTTTTAAAGCACCAGAGGATACCAAAGTGCAGGCAAAGTTAAGAACCAGTGGATTGAACGGGAAATCTAAGACAGGAGAGAGGAGAGGGAGCTAGGGCCAGGCCGAAGGCAGGAACATGGACAGGAACATTTGGGCTGATCAGTGGCATTCTGGAGAAACACATATTTTTAAATAAATTTGGCCATTAATTACTGATATGTGAGCAGACACATGGAACAATGGAACAGAATAGAGAATCCAGAAATGAACTAAACACCTACAGTCAACTGATGCTTGACAAACCAGAGAAAAAGCATATACTGGAGAAAGGACACTCTATTCAACAAATGGTGCTGGGAAAATGGGATAGCGACATGAAGAAAAAGATGAAATCTGATCCCTATCTCTCACCTTATACATAAATTAACTCAAGTTGAATTAAAGACTTAAATATCAGACCTGAAACCATGAAAATACTAGAAGAAAACCTAAGAAAAACTCTTCTGGACATTGACCTAGGCAAAGAACTTATGGCTAAAACCAGAAAAACAAAGGCAACAAAAACAAAAATAAACAAGTGGGACTTGAATAAAGATACTATACATCTGACAATGGACTAATATCCAGGACCTACAAAGAACTAAAACAAATCAGCAAGAAAAAAAAACCCATTAAAAAATGGGAAATTTATATGAACAATATCTCTCAAAAGAAGATATACAAATGGCCAACACACATATGAAAAAATGCTTAACATCACTAATCACCAGTGGAATGCAAATTAAAACCACAGTGAGATATCATCTTACAACAGTCAGAATCACCATTATTTTAAAAATTAAAACACAATAGATGCGGCATGGATGCAGTGAAAAGGGAATGCTTACACACTGTTGGTGGGAGCGCAAATTAGTACAACCTAAATAGGAATCCATACATAGATTTCTCAGAGACCTAAAATAGAACTACCATTTGACCCAGCAATCCCACTACTAGGTACCTACCCAAAGGAACGGAAGTCATTACATTAAAAAAGATGCCTGCACGTGCATGTCCATTGCAGCACAGTTCACAATTGCAAAGATATAGAATCAACCTAAATGCCCACCAACTGACTATTGGATAATAATATATATAATATAGTAATAATAATATATATAAAATTGAATACTATTCAGCCATTTAAAAAAAGACTGAAATAATGTCTTGAAGCAACTTGGATGGAATTAGAGAACATCATCCTAAGTGACATACCAGAAACTAAGTAAGGGTCTGTGAAGGCATAGAGAATGTCATAATTAACACTGAAGATTCAGAAGAGGGAGGGTAAGAAGGAGAGGAGGAATGAAACATCACCTATGTGGTACAACGAGCATTGCTAAGGGTGGTGGATACACTTGAAGCTCAGACTTCTTCACAGCTATACAACGCATCCATGTAACCAAAAATCACTTGTACCCCCTAAACCTACTGAAATTTAAAAATTGACCATTCATTCATTTGTTCATGGATTGATTCAATTTCATGATTCCCAGCATTGTATTAAGCATTGATACACGCAAGTGAACACAATGTGAACTTGATCCTCTAGGAGTACACAATCCAGGCCTTGTAAGCATGTGAGGGCTACTGCTGCTGAGAGTCAGGAAACCATTGCTGCATGGTGGAAAGTTGAGTGAGTAGCAAGACAAGTGCTGAGCATTGGAGAAATGCTAATGTCAACCTTATCCAAGAGTTAAGCTACAAATGCCATTTAAGTGAGGAGAGGTGGTTTAGGGTTTCGTGAGCAGCTGTGACCTTCAGTATTCTCCCAGTTGGTTCTGGGAGATCCAGTTCCCTAAGCCACACTCTGGAGAAGGACTGATCATTACCACAGTCTAATAAGAACCAGATTCGCTGGAAAGGCTCAGTGAAAACGCTGAGTGAAGGTGTACCAGACTGGCCACCATGGAGCCTTGGGAGAAGAAAAGGATGTGATGCTTCCACTGAAGAAATGACAGATGTTGAGCAATATTAATGCAAACAAATAGTTTGCTGATATGGCCCACACTCTTCATTTAGCAAGTTGAGGCTGTGGGGGTGATCACTTTCGATTTTCATTCTCTCCTACCTACATGTTTACTTTTGTCTCACTGTTTCATTCACCAACAAGGGATACAGTGTTTACCATCTGCTAAGATTCAGTGTCTCAGTCCTCAGAGAGCTTACAGCTTATCCAGGGAGAGCCTTGCATGTCTCCTCTATGTTTAGCAAATGAGGAACCTCTGCTCTTGTCCAAGACCAACTTTTCCAACTATACCCTCGACTCCACCCATGACCTTGACTCCAAACCTCTGACCTCCTCCAAGACCTTGTTAATTCTCACCCTTATTTTCTCTTTCTCTCCACACCCTTCCTCTCTATCAGTTTCTTCTCCTGAGGACAAATGCATAGAAATATCTTTCCATTCTGCAAAACAAAACCCTTCAAACTTCTCTTTATCTATACAATTTTGGCCCAGATCTTCTAATCTAAACATCTGGAAACTGCTATCAATAGTTTTTACCTCTACTTTCTTGTCTCCTATTCAGTCCTTTGACTCTACCTAATCTGTTTCCCATTCTTGTGTCTCTCAAACACAAGGAGGGACCTCTCCAAAAAACCTGAATTTTATACCTTCTTTTTTTGGTGGATGGTGCCTTTATAGTACAGGCTTCCCCCTCTTGGTAAGTGTTCTAGGAACCCATCGGCATCAGTGTACTAGCTTGCATTGTTAGGAGAGGCTGTCTTTGGTTTCAGTGAATTTTTTTGGAGATTTTTTTCAACACATTTGCCCATTTCATGATGGGTCATTTACAAACACACTTGCCCACACTATGCTGAGCATTCAGCAGTTTTTGACCAAAAGGTATGACCCCTACACCCTACCCTCCTTACTCACCCAATCTTGCCCCAAGTGACTTTTTTTGGCTTACCCAGATAAAAGTTTTCAAAGGGCAAAGTTTTGTCAGTGTGGAAGAGTTGAAACAAAAAATGGCAGAAGCACTAAAAGGAATAAAAATTGACGAGTTCAAAGACTATTTTAAGCAGTGGAAAAAGTGTCTTGAGAGGTGTATTGCATCAAACATAAAGTAGTTTGAAGGTGACTGAAATTTAAACACGTAATAATAAATATACCATTTTTATAAACAAATGCCAGATCTTTTTGTCCCCCTCAAATATCCTCCACATGGCAAAAAAGGAAATATGTCCAACCTCAGATATGACCTTCTCTTCCATACTTAAACCCTTTTGTCACTTCGTATTAAGTCTAATTCCTGACCAGCATATATGAGGCCCTGCCTCCCTACCTGACCTCAATCTTGACATTCTGCCTTGAACTGTTATGGCTCTCATCACATTCCAAGCCTTCTCTTATTTCTATGTTTTTGTCCTTACCCTCTTCTCTACCTGCAATGTCTTATCCCTATTTCCCAGCTTTGTCTGAACTTTCCTACACATTCTTTAACACCAAGCTCAAGTGTCACTTTGTCCAAGAGGCCTTCCCTGATATTCCTGGCCTAGCTGAATAATTAAACCGAGATCTGTTTCTAAAATACCCTGTGTACATCTCTAGAATGTATATACTAGCTATATCCTAATAATTTCTTTGTGTATCTATGTTATCTGCTTCTGTGTTTGTCTTCCCTTCCAGACTGCAAACTCCTTTAAATAATAGAAGCTTGAGCGTATAGTGATATATTGAAGACTCCAAATATTGGAAACAATTACAGCAAAATACTCTAATTTTTAAAACATTATTCAAAAATTTCTTTAACATCTATTTACCTATCTAAATATAGGCACTTATGCTTATTTCAAGATAATTATTACAGTAGAAATATTATGGGATTAATCAATCTAGGAGTTGATTATTTATTAAAAGTTATAAGCTGATTCTTTAGGGAAAAAAGTGAACAAACTTTGGAAGAGCTAGACTTGGTGGCTCAGCCTGTAATCCTGCGCTTTGGGAGGCTGAGGTGAGAGGATTGCCTGAGCCCACGGGTTCGAGACCCGCCTGGGCAACTTGGTGAGACCTAATCTCTACAATAAACCAAAAAATTAGCCGGGCGTGGTAGCACACACCTGTAGTTCCAGTTACTTGGAAGGCTGAGGGGGAAGGATCGCCTGAGCCCAGCAGGTCGAGGCTGTGGTGGCTGGGAGCGGCCACTGCACTCCAATCTAGGCGACAGAGTGAGACCCCAACTCAAAAAAAACCCAAAAAACAAAGAATGTAATAAAAACTTTTAAAAGGTTACTACCCTGATAAACTGCTATGCCCAGTTGTATATTAATAAATTTGGAAGTCACAATAAAATGAGTCTTTTCTGGAAAACTACCGAATTGACTAAGTACAAAGCATACAGTATGTATAGATAATAGCCATGTGTCAAATGTAAACACAACAAGCATTCTAAATAAAATACTTTAGATTTTTGCAAGTGAATTACTTAAATATTTCAAAGAAAATTCTATTGATTTACAATTAAGCCATTTCAGAACATAGAAGATGGTATGATTCACAATTTAGCTGAAGAAAGCAAACATAATACTTGTACCTAAAACCTATATTAGTGCCAAAAGAAAAAAAAAACGGAAGCGAAAAACCCACAGGAAACCTAAAATCCAGGGAAATCTCAATTAGGAATATACGTATAAAAATCTCAATTAAATATTGGTTAACAGAATGGAGCCATATATTTTAAATAACATACCCTGATTATAAATTATTCATTTGAGAAAATAAAAAAGGAATGGTTCAATACCTGGGAAGTCATTAGTATGGCATCTCAATCTTATAGGAAAAACTATGCAAGCTTTTCAATTTTATCATAATGGCCTTTGATTTTTTTTTTAAAATGCCCATTTCTAAGATGTTTTCTTTTAAAAGTAGGTCTACAATAATGGCCCTTAAACAGAATAAAGCTGTAGTGTGAACTCAAGTGTGAGTTTAATCTGCTTCTGTGTTTGTCTTCCTTTTGATTAATTTGTATTTTCTCTGTCTTTAGTAAAAGATACAATGGTTTCAATTTTGTATCTGAAGAGGAGAACTTGGTAAATTCTTTTGAAATCCAAATTGTGTACAATTATGTGGTAAAGACCCCATACTGTGGTTTGCAGGATATTTACGCAAACAATTATTATGCCAGGTTGTGCCCCGTCATCAATAGGACAAGATGACTAAAACTTTGTAATCATTTTTCTGTCAGCTATTGTATAATTCTGGAGTTAAGCAATATCTCTATAATGGCATCCTTATACAATTTGGTAAATATCTTTTTTTAGAGCAGAAAAATAAGTTAAATGAAATAAGGATGGAATAGAGTTTAGTTAAGGCAATTTAAAGAATTAGAAATGTGAATTTTCTCTTTGTCAATTACTTCTAGGAGCAATCCAAGAGCAGTTATGTTATCTTTGCTACATGACATCAATAATTTAAAAAAAAAAAACCTGCAAAAATATCTTAGAAAAATTTTAGTGACTATTTTTCTTGGGGTTTGAGAATGACTATAATCACTTCCTTACTCAAAATAGCTCCTTGACCTAAATAAAAACCAATTAAGAAATAGAACACACTAGTGGAGATTAAAAACATCAGTTTACAAACTAAGCTATATCGGAGAGTGAGGACATCTTAGTGAGAAAGGAGGAAAGAAGAAGCCAATTAGACAGACAGTTAGGGCGGGTCCCCGGTAAAACTTCCCCATTTTGCCTGAAAAACCTAAGCTGCAAGTTCTAGACAAAAACCCACAGACTTAAATGAGAGCACCCATTCCCTTTCCATGTACTTTTTCCCTTTCCACATGCCTTTTCCCGACTGGCCATTTTTCAGTCCTCTCCCCATTGGCCTTTTATACTGCCATGTCTCTTTCTGATTGATGCATTTTTGGGACTGCGTGCTGACCAATCAGCACACACTTCCCCACTTTAAGCCCATAAAAAAACCCCCAAGCTTAGTCTCATGGCTGGTAACCCACTTTCAGGTGCCCTTTCACTGCCGAGAGCTTTCCTGTTGCTTAATAAACTCCATCTCACTCACTCTTTCGTGTTTGCACTCATTCTTCTTGGTCTTGAGACAAGAACGTGCAAGCAAGAGTTGTAACGAGAAGAGCTGTAACACTCCTTGGGGACCCATGGTTGTTGGCACCCCCAAGTTGTTGGGTGCCACCACATTCCTCTCTCTGGATGTAGCATCCTTGGCTACCATGTCAATCTCAGACTGGCAGTGCAGCTCTGTAGACTGCAACATTAGGTTGCCAAATAACTTCCTCACAGATTATTTTGCCACCATTCCCATCGGCTTCTGCTTCTGTGGGTGGAGCTGGCCATGGTAAACTGACCACAGAGAGGAGCTGAGAGCAACTCAGCCTGAAAAAAAAGACTCATGCACACTCAGTGCTTTCCCCTAAATTCACCAAGATAAGCTATTTTTCTTCCTGTGGGAAAGAGTGAGTGAGGTACACATTTCAAAACTAGAAAAAGTACAAATTCCTAATTCATGGACTGACAGAAAGTATAGTTGCTCCTATCAAATATAATACTATTAGTCACATCTTAGATAAATTCTACAGAGCAAGTCATCATTGATCATTAGCTGTTTGCATAATTTAAGAATTGGTTTAACTCATGTGATTAAAAAATAAAGAAACAAAATAGAACAGTGATGGATTAAGCAAAAAGAAAGCTAATTTCTTTCCCATGTAAAAGACACCCAGAGGTTTGTCATCCAGGCTAATTTAGTAGCTACCTTAATTTTCCAAGGTCCAGCTTCCTTTCTGTTCTTTGCTCTGCTAACCCTCTTCCACATGGCACAAGATGGCTTCTGGAGCTCCAGTCATTACATATCCCGCATACTACACTAAAAACCACCTTTGTTTCCTTGTCATTTGGAGACTAATTGAATATCAGCTTTGGTTGGCAGCAGATAAACTCATATTTCATGGAGAACACCAATTCTCATGAAACTCTACAAAAGGAAAAAGAACACAGGAAGGTTACATTTCTTTATGTGATGGCTGGCTAACATCTAGTTCAGGAGAACTTTGAATCACTGGGCACTCTATATGGTGACCATTATTGCCTTTTTCATGACTCAAACTTTCACTCAGTAGGTTGTAAATCTGACTAAAATTTACAAGATATTGAGGTCTAAACTGTAACCTTTTTCTCTTATCCAAATTCATAGTTAAGAGGCTTGGGAAGGGAGTCATGCCTGACTCACCAGATGGGGTTTTATTACCCTATATACTAAAATTAGTTTTCCCACCTGACTCTGGAATAACACCACATAACAAATAACGAAGGAAATCAAAGTATTCTGTGGTGCTGCAAAATGTCTCCTGGGGACTCCCCAACTCCAGGAAACTTATAAGACACAAATCTGTCCTCCTGAGGTCTGCCACATATAGGGTTTCATCTACATATCAAGTACCTGGAGTTTTCCATCCCCTTACCTCAACAGAACATCTCCTCCTTTAATTTCCAAAAGTCCTTAGATAAGAACTACAAATACAAGTCAAAAATTCTTTAATTTCCCTAAGAACTGCAAGCCACCCCACACTTGGAAATATTCTTCCTTTCTAAGCCAAACCTATGAAAATCTAACATGTATTGATTTATGGTTTCTTGCAATTTCTGCCTTTCTAAAGTGTATATAACCAAGTCACCATTCAACCATGGTGGGCACACATTTTCAGTATCTCCTAAGGATAGGTGTTTCTGGACCCATGTCCTCAAATTTATTTCAAAATAAACCATCAAATAATATTTTATAGAGTTTGGCATCTTTTCATCAACAATATGGATTATAATCTCAGTTATTTTTCCTATTCTAAAAAATTTAAAAGTTGAACTCAATAGCCTTTAACCATTTTCAGTTAAAAAATGTCGATGGTTTTAAGTAATTTTGAGGAATTCTTTGAAAAATCTATAAGAGAAATGTGTTTCAGCATGTCTACATTTGGAAGAGAAAATCTTTGCTTTAAAGAGAACAGGTGTGGCACTGTAAGCAACTTGGATTTTGTTAATCCTATTTGTAAATTTCCACTAAGTAATAGGTACAATTTGTTGACCTCAAAGTAATAAGAATGTTTTCACTGCAAATAGTAGCACAGAGTGAAATTTTAGATTCTCAAAGGAAAAGTTTTCAATGAACTTCATGAGTACACAGCTGAAGAAATATGTTTATTTATCATTTCTCTTAATTTTGTAAACTCTAATGCCTTTGCTATTACAACATCAGAAAACTGTTGGAGGTGAAAAGGAAAATAACCCATCAAGAAAGGTCAAGCATGTTTTTTTTAAATAGAAAATAAAATCTGATAAACTTGAAATGAAGTTAAAGAAACATTGGATTGCAAAACAGCAGTTTTTTTACATCAAGTTGCAAAACAGCTCAGTGCATGAACTCTTTTGTGGATAAGTGGGTCTATGTAGCCACATGCCAGTGGACTAAGAGAGTCAGTTTATAGTAGTTTCTTTAACAGGAAGTAGGGATAAAAAAATTAGATTACATTTTATGAAAGATTTTGTAGGTCAAAACTGGTTGAATATTGGCAATTTAATATGATTTAGCCAAATAGTTATTTCTATAAGTGGGTATCAAGTATCACTTCTACCTGAATACAGTACAAGGGTCCCAAGGATGCAGAAATATCATTATCCTTAATAATATCATATCCTTAGGCATGAAGAAGAACCCTGACCACAGAGAACCTTCAAAGGAACCAGAGACCGTACTAGTTGGGGTGGAGTAGTAAGAAAGATGATGAAACCATAAGCAAATATACAGGGTGGTTTAGGGCACCATTTAATTTGCATCTAGTTGGACCAGCATTACCTACAGCTCTATCCTAGACATGCTGGGGAGTGGACAAAAGCATCATCTTAACTCTGCTATATTTGAGTACTAACACATTTGAATTCTCCATCCCAAGAACGGAGTACAAAGCACAGAGTCGATCGACAGGCAATTAATGATGACTGACTTCACTGTTTCTCCAGGATCCCGGATCTCCTTCCCTAACACCTTTCCTAGCTCTTGCCAAGGTGCTCTCTTACTTTCACAAGCTCTTTCCTATTTGTATAATTTCATCTGACTCCCTTCTCCCTCGAGAACCTTCTTATCTTGATTTATCCTCAGTCCTGTGGATACGATACTTTTTTCTGATTAACTTCACCCATGCACTACTTCACTTTATAACCTACAAACATTCTATTAAGGTCTTTAAATGTCTTCCTTTTTATGAATGTTCTCAGTCTTCTTCATTTGGGTGCCTTGTGTAGTTCATTAAGATCATAAATTCTTTGAAAGAAGAGACTTAATGTTCTTAAGAAAGCCTGATAGAGAACATTGGGTTCAGAGAAGAAGAGAAAATATATGTGAAAGTACACTTATTATTAATAATTAATAGAATAATGTCTTCCCTAACAAGGACTCTAGTTTTTTGGAAACCTCATATTTCTGGGTACACAACTAACAGATACAATAATAAGCTGAGAAAAAGTACTGAGAAAGTCTGAGAAACCCAAATAAGTGTCATAGTACCCAAACATAAATGTTCACAGATATTAGACATGAGGTGACTCATCCAAATCCATCTTTGTTTACCATGCATAGAAATCTAGCAAGCGAGTACCTGGTTTCCACAGTGAATTGGAAGCAGCAAGAGGTCAATGTAGGTAGTGTCAGAACAAGAGGCTAACATCGGTATACACAAAGACATCAGAAGAAAGGACAGAAAAAAATATCAGAATCTGATATGAGATTCCAAAAGAGCTATTTCTGGTAGGTTAACAGTCATGTCTAAATTGATTCTGGGCTAAAATAAAATTTAGAAAATAATTATTTTCTTATCAATGAGCATGTGTATTTTTAACATAAATTAAAAATAAGTGACTTTTAAAGTGATAAAACATAGGATTTAGGTAAAAACCATATCCAAAGGATATTTGTTTGCTTCATTCTTTAAGTTTTAGGGCTGAAAGTGACAATGGTTAGTCATCCATAAATTCAGCTCTCCAGACTGACTTATCATTCAAGCATTCTAGATAAGTAAAATCCTATTGGTTAATTATTAACTTAGTGTGAGCATAATAAATATTGTTGGTTATTACCTAAATGACTAATATAAAATAAACTTTCACTATATCCAGCTAGTAGAATCTTTGGGGAAGAATATGACATATGAAAAATTTTATATTTCAATTGTGACAGGGTCATAGGTTACATAGATGAAGGAAACCCAGAGACATGCTTTACCTAGGTTTGTAACATTTTTGAATTTCTCTTTTCACTAATATACTTAATGACAAACTGGAGAATATGGTAGCTCTGTACGGTAAATGAGATTTTTTTTAATGTCTTAATTGAAGGTTTATGATCAATTCTGGTGGTTTTATTGAATAGCATTCATGGAGATTGTGTTGTTGGGGTGTGCACTTGTTAATTGATAAAGTCCATCCATGGCCAATTATGAGATGAAGGACACCTATCAGAGCATGTTTCTGGGCAATGAAGGAGGCCTTCTAGCTCAGTCTGGTAATGACTTTTCTTGTCAGGGTCACCACCCACCGCAACATTCGGGCAATAGAGCAGAGGAAGACACCAAGAAGAACTCTCATGTGACACGACCACCCAGAGAAGGCTTTCCCACCTAACACATAACTGTGGTGGACATCCAAACATCATGACTGAGGAGCAACTACCTTTACACAGAACTGGGGAAGGCTGTTCTTAACGTCTGCTTTTTGCCTGCCTACCAATTGCAATAAAATCCTTATCAAAATAGCAACCATCCTACTGTACCTGTACATAAGTCAAGAACAGTACAAGACAAAGACATGTCAATGTGATCTGGGTAGCATAGGAAAGGTGAAAACACTTTGTTTAAGCATACTTGCTGTTATGGTTAAATTGCTCTCTCCCAAAATTTATGAGTTGACCTCCTAATTTCCAGTGGCCTTCTTTAGAAATAGGGTCATTGCAGATGTAATCAGTTAAGATGAGGTCTTACTGGAATAGGGTAGGCCCCTAATCCAATATGATCGGCATCCTTATGAAAAGGGGAAATTTGGGTCTAGAGACATCACATAAAGAGAATGCTATGTGAAGAGGAAGGTAGAAATCATAGAGATGCTTTTACAAGCCAAGAACACTAAAGATTGTCAGCAATCCATCAAACGCTAGGAGAGAAGAAAAGATTCTACTTCAGAGCCTTCAGAAGAAACCAACCTTGCCAACACCTCAATTTTGGACTCCTATCCTCCAGATCTGTGAGACAATGAATTTCTGTTGTTTAAGCCACCCATTTAAAAAAAAAAATTATTATAAAGATGTGGAGTACAATTCAGGGTTAGGTACATGAACATTGGTCATGCAGGTACCCTCCTTGTTGATGAGGTATGCCCCTCCCTCCCTAGCAGTTTCCCTCAACTGCCAATCCCACCCCTCCTCCCCTGACAGTTTCCCACTACTGCCAATCACTTTCTTAAGCATTATAACAGTTCAAGGTCCATTTATGAGTAAGAACATATGGAACTCTGTGCTTTGTTTCTGTGATAAATCACTGAATATGATCGACTCCAAATCCATCCAAATTGGTACAAAGTCCATATATTTGTCCTTCTTTATGGCTGCATTATATTCCATTGTAAGCCATCCAATTTGTGGTACTTTGTTATGGCCCCCCTAACAAACTAACACATCAACTTTTTCAGTTCCTTGAACACAATTAAAAACTGCCAGAACACCACGGTATAGCATTTGTAAGTACTGTGTTTATATAATGAATGGATAGATAGATGAAGAGAAAGAAAAATAAATAAGTAGAAACATTTTAATCCCAATTGCTTTATCTCTACTCATATCTATCCATCTGTTAATCTATCTACCCAATCTCTTTCCTTAATTAACTACAGAGAGAACTGTCTATTGAACTCATTCCATGCAGTGGAGTCAGTCATTTACAGCTTCTTGCTGTTGCTGTAGTACACACAGTCTAAGCTCTATTAGAGATATTTGCATTCAAGATTCTGTGGTGGGGGGTGGAGAGGGCCAGACCAATTAAATGGCACCTCTAGTGGAGTGGCACTTCAACCACATTCTTTCTGGGGGTGCCATGCGTCAGATTCAGGAAATTAAAAACTATCTCTATCTCTTGAGCCACTACTATGTACAGGGCTCAGTGTGAGACATTTGGGGAACAATACGTGCATTAATAATTAACTACTGCACTGACATCAACAGGAATTCAGTTATCATTTTTGTAGTTTTTCATTACTAATACCCTGAACAGAAAGAAGATCTTAGACTGTAAGGGCAAATCACAGGATTTCATTACATTTAAGGTAGGTTCTTTGTCTCCAAAGTCTGGCAAAGCCTCACTAACTCTAGCACTTTCCTCCTTCTCATAAAGGAGTCATTCTTTAGGGGTGTGTACTTCTGGACATTTGCAGGAGTGAAGCCCTGTCACCGAGAAACCTAATGGTTAAGAAATGCAAAGGTAATCTATTAATATATGATTATAATAAGTCACTTATGTATACCGCTCTCATTTAGAGAATTTTATTTCATTTTTCTCATAATCTCTAAAACTGTATACTATTTATCTCCTTCATGTATACTATGGAAAAATATTTATTTATATATGGATTAGGGATAACTTTATTTTGAAGTAGCCAATAATTTTTTTCCTACTGATTTGCTTTTATTTTGTGTGGTTGGCTTTCTGGAAGACCTTTTATAGAACATTTTGAGTACCCTATCCACTTTCCTGTGTTCAAGGAGTCCATCAGTAATGAAAGCTTTTCACATGTGCTACTTTAACCTTTGATAAAAGGACTCATCTCTTTCTTCCAGGATGGGCCTCTGAAGACTGTGGCTTTTTAAACAGCATCATTTAACTACAATTAGAAGTAGCTTCCTGACTTATGCACCAATTAAACTACTTTAGGAAATTATTTGCTTTATCGATGGGATGGGAAGGGCTGGCAAACAGAATCATGCAGGCAGTGAGCAGATATGATTAGGATTCTGATAGAAAGATGATTATTAAATCTGAATCCTTTCATTAGAATTCAGTGTTTTGTTATAAACGGATTACCATGGGATGTTTTCAAATTATTTGGAGCCCTTTATATTGGGCATATCTGTAATTAGCTTTATATAAACTCTGAAAACATAACCTGTGGCACCTGTAAGTAACAATTCTGCATTCCTCCACTAGGATCAATCTAGTTTACCATACATTTATAAAACATATTTGAGATGGACATGGAGTGGCTCATATAAATGTAATGACTATTTTGGCCTTGGCAAAATGTAGAGAACCAGTTGGAGACATATTAAATCATGAAAACTAATGAATTAATGACTCTGGCTTGGGATATAATAACTGGGATAATAAAAATCACCCAACCCACTCTCTTTCCAAAAAAGGCACATTTTCTCCTCTTTTGAAAAGCCTTCTCTCCCAATCATTTATTCTAATCTCCAAAATGTCTTCATTCACCTCAATCAAGATTCCAGGTAAAATGCTCATGAGAACCAGGAAATCTTATATACAGAAAAAGTACCAGAAAACTCAAAGAAACTTAGTAAGTGACAGTGAGTGTTGGGAGTCAATAGAGAGTGGTGAGGACTGCAGTACACTGGAGAGTTTCTGTAGTTGCCTCTCGCTCCAGGAGCTTGTTACTGTGCAAGACTGCTGGGCCAGATCTTAACATCAAGTTTTTACAAATATTTTGCAGGTTGAACAGCAAAAAAACAAACAAAACAAAACAAAAAAGCCCCATAACTTTGTAGGCTCAGTACAGATTATGGGTTGTGGTTTGTGCCGTCTAATTAAGGCATGGCACTCATTCTGTATGGTGTTGAAAGATTATTCCTTGTCTTCAAGGGGGTTACATCATTGAATTAAAGGTGATAATTGAGGCAACCAGGACTCTATGGAAAAAGAAAAAAGGAACCTTTATCCTGAGCCAAGGTTTGGGCAAGGGGATGGGTAGAGAGAAACGGTTGGTAAAGAAATGCTTCTGGAGGATAATAACCTTATTCTTAATGCTGATTGGAGGTGACCAGACATGAAAGATGCAAAGGGTACTCTAGGTAATGCACAGAACAGAAGCCAAGGCAGGCAGGTGTTTGGGAAAAAACCATGGAAGCAGGGACTGTGGTTCTCTATGTCTGGGGTCCAGGTGAGTTGGTGAGAAATGGAAGCTGTGGCTGAAGATAAGCCAGATCACGACGGACACAGGATCCCAGTTTATGGATCTGAGCTGAGGTGAAAGACTTAAAATGTTGCCATCCTTAGTTATTTATATTTTATTCAAGGTGAAAAGAATGACTCTCTAGTTGTGGAATTTAATGGACTGGAGTCTGGTTGGGATGTATATTTATTAAAAATGACACAGAAGATAAATTGTTAATTTACTTATTATCACAGTTATGGTATACCGTGTATTTTTTAGTTTTATTGAATTATTATTGAAGTAAAATAAACTTCACATTTGATTGACCTTGTAAACTTGGCAATTTGATTAGTTTTAACATAGGTATACAGCTACAAAACTGTTACCACAATCAAGGTAATGAACATATAGCCTTTCCCCCAAAATATGCACCCTTTATTTCTTTCTAAGGAGAAAGAATAACATAAATCTCTTATTTTGAGATTCATACATATTGCTATAGGCATTAAATAGTTTGGGGAAACAAGAATTTGTCAGAGTTCCAGTGGCTTCAAATCCTCACCAGTTACGGTCCTTATTTTTAAATTGTCCATATTTTAATTGTATCCATTCTACTAACTGGAGTGATGTATCGTTGTGGATTTATTTTGCATTTCACTAATGACTAATGATGTTGAGCAACTTTTCCTGAGATTATCTACCTACCTCATATCTTCTCTGGTGAAGCATCTGTTCAGATCTTTGTCAATATTTGAATTGAATAGTTTGTCCTTGCATTGTGCTGTAAAAGTTCTCTGTATACTAACCATTACAATTCCTCTGTCAGAGGTCATGTTTCACAAATATTTCTCCCAGTTCGTGCCCTGTCTTTTCATTTCTGAAACAGTATCTTTTGAAGAGCAAAATTTTCTAAAGCTGGGACACTAAGGTTTTCTGTTATGTTTTTTCTAAAAGTTTTATTGTTTTAGCCATTAGATCTATGGTTCATTTTGAATTAATTTTTGTTTATGGCATAAGATAGTTGCTGAGGTTTTTGTTTTGTGTGTTGGTTTGTGTTTACTTTTTGCTTGTTTGTGTGTTTTTGTATATCAGTATCCAACTGCTTCAACACCATATTTAACTACATCTGAAGCTCTTAAAAAGTTCAAAAATAAGCCGGGCTCGGTGGCTCAGCCTGTAATCCCGTGCCTTTGGGAGGCTGAGGTGAGTGGATTGCCTGAGCTCGCGGGTTCAAGACCTGCCTGGGCAGCGAGACCTCATCTCTACAATAAATCAAAAAATCACTGGGCGTGGTAGCGCATGCTTGTAATTCCGGCTACTTGGAAGGCTGAGGCGGAAGGATCGCCGGAGTCCAGCAGGAGAGGCTGCGGTGGCCGGGAGCAGCCACTGCACTCCAGTCTGGGCGACAGAGTGAGACTCCAACTCAAAAAAAAACCCAAACAAACAAACAAAAAAAGTTCAAAAATAATAGATTTTTAAACAAAGTTTATCAAATATTTTCTCATTATTATGGTGGGAGCAATCATCTCTTTCAAACTTCTATATCCTAGCTGAAAGAGTAACCTACAAATTGTTAAGGATATTGTTACAATCATTAAACTAGCTAATGAATAGGAACATAAAATATTTAAAATGATAACAATTTAAGACTTTTCTACCTAAGATTTAAGGTAAAATTATTTGTAGTATGACATCTTCTCCTCAGGCAATAAGATAGATGACTTATTGACTTTGACACTGTGTTCTTTGGCATATTGTTCTGAAATACCAGAGTTAATTTTATCTTTTTTGCTTTGACACATCTAAGAAATGTGAGCTCAAATTTAACATTTTTTTTTAGTTGACTTGGAGTCTCACTCTGTCGCCCAGGTTGGATTGCAGTGGCACACTCACGGACTGCCCAGCATTGACCTGCTGGGTTCCCTCAGCCATCCAAGCCAGAACTACAGGTGTGTGCTACCACACCTGGCTATTTTTTAAAATTTTATTTTATTGTAGAGACAAGGTCTCACTAAGTTGCCCAGGCTGGTCTCTAATACACGGGCTTGGGCAATTCACTTGCCTCAGCCTCCCAAAGTGCTGGGATTACAGGCTGAACAACCAAGCCCAGCCTAACATTCTTAATATCATCTTGGAGTTACTTTGATAACTCAGAGGAAGGAAAAAAATAATGGAAGAAAGATTAACAGGGAAGGAAAGAGAAGGGAAGAGAAGGAAAAACAATTAATCTAAATATAGACTACTTTTAAATTTCTTCATTTTAGGACCATAAACCATTATTTGATTTCTTCTTCACATGATGCAAATTGTCAGAAGAAATTATTACATGAGGATATAAAAGTTTTGGCAGAAGCTGTGAAAGAAAATGTGGTCAATTCCTTGCAAAAACATTAACTAGATACTCTTTATTACAGCTAATGGATGGCCAGATCTTTGTCTTTCCTCATTTATGAAATATATTTGCAGTAAAAGAAATAGATTACAGCAAAACAACAAAGTGGTCTAACTAGGATGAAGAAAACAACTGTAAAAGATCCATGTAAACCTCTTCTAGAATGGTGTATTAATCATACCTTTTTATTTTCTGTATTTCTGATGCTTTGACAACTGAGGTCTTGCTGACCTGGAGAAACTGACTCTCTCAGAGCAGCCAACTCCTGGATATGATCCGGAGTCTACACCCACCACCACACCCTGTGCTAGGATCTCACACTCAAGGCCAATACTCTCCCTACCCCTAAATCACCCCAATGCCAGGTACTCGACAACTCAGGACAGCTCCTACAGCTCAGAGCTCACTGAAATTATCAAACTAGCCAATTCTAAGCCGACTTATCCTGCCTCATCCATTCCTTCCCATGGAAACCACAGTAGAAGCTCTTGCCCACATCCTTCCTCTGTCTCCTGACCAAACCCAGTGCTTCCCTGTGTGGCCCTGCATGACCTGGCATTATCCTCTCCTTGGGAACTGTGACAAACTTTTCTTTCATTTTTTTTAAATTGTAGAGATAAGGTCTCGCCAAGTTGTCCAGGTTGTTCTCAAACTCACGGGCTCAGGCAATCCTTTCACCTCAGCCTCCCAAAGTGGTGGAATTATAGGCATGAGCCACTGCACTCAGCTGACAAACTTTCTTTTCAATTGCAATAACCTCTGATCTATAGGCCTCACTGTATCTGAATAATACTACTTACATTTTTAAAATATGGCCTTATTTTTTACTGGTTTTCTCCTAGAGAGACATAATAAATCCTACTGTGATCAACAAATGATAATTATGCTAGGAAAATAAGAAAAGGAGTTACCATTTTTGGATACTCACTATATGTATTCTATTAGCTGTTTCTTAACAGTATCTCGTATAATGTTTAAAATAGCACTCTGAATTAGGTATCATTATCCCTGTTTTACAGATAAGTAAACTGGGATTCAGGGAGGTTTTCCATAAGGTAGGTGAAAGAGTCCGTTTAGGAGGACCATATGACAGTCATCACTCTTTAACTGTATAATGTGAATCAACATATCAACATTAGATCTAAAAGAAGAGAAGCACAGAGGTTTGTAAAGCTGTATGCTGACTGCCTGTGAGGAATTTTTGAATTGATTGTACTATCACTTGGAATTGACTCTGTGTTTTATATTTCTGTCATATGCAAATGTCTTTTTTGTAGTGAATACATGCACTAGTCAAGTGGAAAGGGTGAGTAATCGGAGATCGGAAAGCCTGAATTTGAATCCTGATTTGACCTTAAAGTAGATCGCTGACTTTAGGAAATATCTTGGACAGGAGTTTCTGGGACACAACCATCTGGGGCACAGGACCTTCCAAGTCAAAAACCACTTCAGAAAAAATGTTCTTTGGCTGTCAGACTGATTCTTAGAATGAAACCAGGAAAATTTAGATATAAAGTTAATCATGAAACTTCACAAGTATAGAACATCATGAATTTTCAGCACCATTGTATGTTTAATATGTGTGTTGTGATCGATTTTACCCATGGAGTTTTAGGGTATTAGTATCAATTTTGCATGAAGCTCCCCAGACTTTAATTGTCTGTATGTTCCTCCCCATAAAACTTGGTCCTGTTTGGCTGCAGATAGGAGGAAGAACCACAGCATGGACGCTTTGCAGAAAAATCCCAGAGCCAGCTTACCAGGATGACCTGAGGTAACATGACATGCAGCCAGGGCACGCTGCTCTTACCCCACTGTGACCCTCTGCTGAAGTTTTGGCCTTTAATTGGTCAGTTGAAAATGACTATAGTCATTTTTGGGAAAAATTCTGCCTTCCATATCCACCACTACCTCTTTCTCCTCTGTTGGGCTGCAGTGAAACTCGTCTACAATCCTAAATCGCATCTCTATAGAAAGGACCTACTATCTAGAGAAAATGAATGTGCTTTATTTTAAAATTTCTCTTTCATCAGATCAGACAGATAAGTCAACTAGTTGCTTTAGGCATTAGAATTCTTTCATGAGAGCTTTATACTCAATAGGCTTTCAGGCTTCTTCTACTCTACTCTAAAACTTCCACATTTGTAAATTTCTGCTCATGAGGACATAAAACATATCACTGTTCACGGTTCAGGGCTTAGTTATTGTTTCTTTTACCCCCCTCACCATTCCTATGTAATGGGAACATTTGTCATGGAAATTAAACAATACTAGGAGTATTGATTGGATTTTCTTAATTTGCAAGACATAATCTGTGATGTATGTTCTTGGGTGTTTAAATTTTCCAGGAAATTTCAGTTGGCATTGTGTTATTACCATTGTTATACACAGGTTATTTTATTATTTCTATTTCAAATTACCCATGTTTACTATTTCTTGTCTTCTCATATAAAGGAAATTTGCTGTGAGAAGAGACAGAGGTTTAGAAGTTAGCTGAGTGGCAAACAGCTACTAGCTCCAGAAATTGGTGGATACATTTGTTTTCTAAAATGAAAAGTAAGAATCACTTTAATTTCTGTAAGGGATCTATCATTTCAACAGTGGTCAATAGTGCTATAAGTGCTAAAATATTTTAAAATATCATATTCTTGGCCAGTCATGGTGGCTCAAGCCTGTAATCCCAGCACTTTGGGAGGCCAAGGTAAGAGGATTGCCTGAGCTCAAGGGTTCAAGACAAGACTGGGAAACTTGGTGAGACCTTGTCTTGTCTCTACAATAAATAAAAAATAAGCCAGGTATGGTAGCACGTGCCTGTAACTCCAGCTACTTTGAAGGCTGAGGCGGAAGATCACCTGAGCCCAGCAGGTCGAGGCTGCGGTGGCTGTGAGTATGCCGTTGCACTCTAGCCTGTGTGACAGAGTGAGACTCCAACTAAAAAAAAAAGTATATATATATGTGTGTGTGTATATATATATATATATATATATATATATGTATATTCATTCTTTTTAAATCAAAACTATTCATTCTTTTTAAATCAAAACTACATGTACAGGTTTTAAGTAACCAGTTATACAAGATTTTAAAAAATAGTCTCATACACACTGATGTTTTCTACCTCATAAAGGCAAAAGTCCTCCATCTTAATCTAGTTATTTTGTTACTTATCATCACATCTCAAAATAATATGCTTTTTTTGTTGTCACATCTTGATTTTTCAGTTTTAGTCCTTCATTGACTTCTAGAAATAGAAGATGAGGCTTTTTCGTCTTCTCATCACCACACTCAAACTCATACTTCCTAATACTGTATATTTTAATTTAATGACTATATAAATGCTCTTAAAAGCTGAACATTTTAATATACAATCATCATTTTCTGTACTGTTTATTTTCATCAGAATTAATCTGTCCTATTTTTATTTGCTAATGTTTAAAAATTTCCATTTATTTTTTAGCAACAAACTCTTCTTTAGTCATACAAATATCCTCTCGGTATGTTAAAAAAATTAGATATTCTATTAACTTTATCTTCTTTAGTCTGAATCAGTTGCTTCTTCCATCCGTCAGCCTTTCACCATCATCCTGGTCACCATCAGCCTTCACCTCCCCTCTTGAGTTGAATATCTTGTTTCCTGGATTTCATGTCTTCTTTTTCTCTCTATTCCACTGGTAACACGTCGCACATCCTCATTTAGCTTCAGTAGATAGAAAGCACGGAGTTAACATTTTGAAAGTTTGATAGTAATTTAATTGAACATTTAATTGATAGCTGTTCTGGCTATAAAATTTTAGTATGGAACAAAACCTTTCAGAATTTTGAAGGCACTAATCTATTATCTTTCATTGTTCAGTGTTACTGTTTAGAAGTCTCTTCCAATTTTTAATTTTCCCTTTCCTTTTTATAATAATTTTTTTTCTCTTTGGAAGTTACTCAACATGACAATATCACCTCTCAACACAATTGGTCATAATATATTCAATTTAGATTTTATAGAGCTCTTTAATTATAATCTTTTAAAAATAATTATATTTTCTTTTTTCTTAACCTCCTCTAAAAACAGCTTCAACTTTTTCAAAAAATAAGAGAAAAGCCTTTTGATTCTCAGTGCTGTCTGCAATTTATGTGACTGAAGGTCTAGGTGAAGTGTCATCTACATTTTCATTCAAATGGTATCTGAGAAAAACTTAAATTGAAATTTCTGTAAAGAACTGGGTCTGAGATCAAGGTGTACTAAAAGAAGAATCTATCTAATGGGCTTAGTTTCAGGAACTCAGTAAAGGGCTTATTGATTCCCTTGTTACTGGTGCCACTCCCAGAAGAAAACAGTGTGAAAATGATCTGAATCCAAGAAAGAACAGGGAATGCTTTTGGAAAGCTAATGGGTTTTAAAAGCCTCATCATATTCATCTAGTGAGAACTCTGCTGGGTAACATTAAGCATCAGAAAGACGAAAAGTGCTCTCTGAGAGCACAATTTTATTATGATGTAGTTTCTCATAGTGAATTAAGATTTCTTGTTCAGGAAAAGTGCTGAGGAAAACCTCAGTTCTGTTGAATAGTAATAATGTAGAAATCTGGGAGGGGGGAAGCAGCAATAGTAACTGGAAGATGATACATCAGTAAAATAGGGATGGGGTCACCAGACCGAGTTTAAGTGGGGTCACCAGACAGGCAACAATGAAGGCGGGAGAGAAGATTTTTCTAGTTAGTTGAGACAAGGATGAGATCCTCAAACTTACTTGGTTAATTCCAACCAACAGCAGTAACTGTGCCATTTTGAACAGCTATAGATAGAACATTTAATCATTGAAGCAAATCAGGACTTCTAAGACAATATATAGAGAAGAAAAACATTTTATATGTTAAACTATATTTCAATACTTCAGAAGAAAGAACTTTTATGAAAACCATTCACAGTAGATATACTTTACTGGCTTAAGGTTAAGGCATTCCTTATCTAGGTGAATTACGATTACTCTTATAGTTTTGTTTTGTTTTGAGTTGGAGTATCATTCTGTTGCCCAGACTGGAGTGCAGTGGCCGCTCCCAGCCACCGCAGCCTCAAACTGCTGGGCTCCGACAATCCTTCCGTCTCAGCCTTCCGAGTAGGTGCGCGCTACCACACCCGGCTGATTTTTTGATTTATTGTAGAGATGAGGTCTCGCCAAGTTGCCCAGCCAGGTCTTGAACCTGCGGACTCAGGCAATCCACTCAACTCGGCCTCTCAAACTGCAGGATTACAGGCTGAGCCGCCGAGCCCGGCCACTCTTATAGTTTACACCAGCCAGAGCACTAGGGAGTCTCTGGACAGTATGAGGCAGTCATAGATACAGCTCTGGCTTCCTGCCAAGTGTTTTTTTTTTTGTGCCCACCCCAAGAGATGTCTTCACTATGATTCCTAGGGCTCATTCTATGCCTGGCTCCCCTTAATTTACTGTTCCGCCTTCAAATCACTAAACCTATAATGCAAAAGCCTTTTTCTTGTTTTCCCAAAAGCTAGTTGAGGCAGTTTACCTTTTTCGCAAAGAATGATACTTTTAAAAAGCTGGGAAAAGTATGTTTCTTTTCTTAAAATTTCATTTTAAAGATGTGGGATACAATTCAGGATAAGGTGCATAAGTGGTCACTGTACAGGTGAAGTTTGAACCTCCCATTGATCACTTCGCCTGATTTGGGATCAGGTACCCTTACTGATGTTATGTGCCCCCCCCCAGCCTTGCAGTGTCCCTCTACTGCCAATACCTTTCTTGCAGTATTTTGATAAATGATCAGGATCCACGTATGAGTGAGAACACAACCCAGCAATCCCCCTTCTGGGAATATACCCAGAGGAACTCAAATCATTCTACAAAAAGAGATACCTGTGCATACATGTTTATTGTGATACTATTCACAAGAACAAAAACATGGAACCAACTGTGCTGCCCATTGAAAGTGGACCAGATTTTTAAAAATGTGGTACATACACATGGACTTTGCAGCAACTTAGATGGATTTAGAATCTGTCATACTCAGTGATATCTCACAGAAAAAGGTATGTTTAACAATATATATCTGTTTGTGAGTTATTTCTATGTAATTCTAAGGCAAGCATGACTGATATAAAATCTTCACTTGGTTTCCTGACTCCCTATTTCCTATTTATGTGTCATTATTTTATAATTTCATGGGAGTTTAAATGTCTTTCCATCTTGTCCTTTCTTTTTTTTTTTTTTTTTGAGTTGGAGTCTCACTCTGTTGCCCAGACTGGAGTGCAGTGGCCGCCTCCGGCCACGGCAGCCTCGCCTGGTGGGCTCCGGCGATCCTTCCGCCTCAGCCTTCCAAGTAGCAGGAATTACAGGCATGCATTACCACACCCGGCTGATTTTTTTGATTTATTGTAGAGATGAGGTCTCGCTGCCTAGGCGGGTCTCGAACCCGCGAGCTCAGGCAATCCACTCACCTCAGCCTCCCAAAGGCGCGGGATGACAGGCTGAGCCACCGAGCCCGACTCATCTTGTCTTTTCTTAAAGAAAATGATAATATCCCCTCCCCATTTAGAATTTAAATCCAACAAAGCAAAAGAACCAAACATGTCTGGTTCAAACATCTAAAATTCCATCAGTTTTCAGGTTTCACCCAGTATCCAGTTGCAAGTGGACAAGGATGACCCACTAGAGCCACAGGGAATGATCCAGCCCATAATAAACTCAACATATATCCTGAGAACTCTATGAAAGTTTGCTCAGTTTCTTTCTTTGCCCACAATAGTATCCTAAAAATACTATTGAAGAGTTGTAATTCTTTTTTTTTTCTCTTTTATTTTATTTTTTAAAATTTTTATTATAAAGATGTGGGGTACATTTCAGGGTTAGGTATATAAACATTGATCATGCAGGTATCCTTGTTGATGAGGTATGTCCCTCCCTTCCCTTGCAATTTCCCTCAACTACCAATCCCACCCCTGTCCCCTGACAGTTTCCCACTACTGCCAATCGCTTGAAGAGTTGTAATTCTAAAATGCATTAAAACATCTGCACTAATTTGGATAAAGTGCCTATTAAAAACAAATACTCTTGATAATTAAAACTACTAATTAAAGGTATCTAGTCTTTCTTTAAGTACAAATAAAGCTTGGAAGAAGTTTGGTGTTCCAATTCTAGAATTTCTTTATGGGAAGTATAGAAAAATTCCAAATGGTTGCTTTTTAATTTTCTCTCGGCAATCATCAACAATGATGTAAGTAATGCATAGTGTTTAGTTTATAGAGGTATAACCTTCTGGGTGCCAATTCAATGTTACCATTATACACACTATTAATATCTGAACCTGGTTTTATTTATGTCTACATGAAATTTTACCTATGTGTTTTTAAATTATTTTTTAATATAAAAAGCTATAAATAATTTGAGGCTCTGGGTGATATTATCCTCCCATAAGGAATTTAAATCTGCTTTTAGCCAGTATCTAGATCCCCTAAATATCTTCAGGGTCTGAGCTGAGTAGAAGTTGAGCCCTTACTCCTAGGGTGTGACTCTCAAAGTTACTACTTAAAGACCCTCATTTTTTGTAACAGACCTTTGGAAAACCCTAAACTTTTCTTTTTATTCCCTTATTCCCAGGATTCTGCTGGAAAGTTCTTTAAGCTTCTGAATCACCTCTACTTCTACTGGCAGATTGCTTCGGGGGAAATGGGTCCCTGTAGCAGCTATAAGAGTGTGCCACTCGGAACACTCTTCGAGAGAACATTCAGAGAACACCTACCATGAGAAGTGCAATTAGCTGCCTGCTTTCAGCTGTTACACATTTAAGATCCTTGGTAGTATTCGCACTAAGGTCGTGCCCTCCCTGGCTGCTCCTGGCCGCACTCAGCACAGCAGAGAGCTAGGGTTGGATTCTTTCTGCCCAGTAAGGGACCCCTGTAATTGTTAACCTTTACTCTGGGCTGCGCACCGACCTGTATAAAACTTTCTCAGAGCTGCCCTGTGATCTCTCTACCTGATCCTCCTTCCACAGGACACACTCTCCTTCATGGAAGTTAAAGATTATTCCTGTGAGGGCTCGGAAAGATTTAAGGAACAATTGGAGATTGGAGCAAATTTTGTACATTTAGAAAATAATATGTCATCATAAATAGAATGTGCTACTCCACCACTTTGGAAGCAGATAATTTGTTTTTTGTTTTTGTTTTCATTGGCCTATGAAAGGAGAATAATTTAGTCCTAGGATAGACCATACCAGTCTCACTGATACCTGACCCAGATAATAAGATTTAAAACTTTTGAGCTGATGAAATTTCAATAATATTTTCAATTTATAGTTGATGCTGGAATGCATTAAAACTTTTCAGAATATTAGAATAGGGTGAATAAGTGTTCACATGGGATAGTTGACTTTTGAGGGACCAGAAGTAGAATGTAGTAGTTTAAATAATGTGCCCCTGGAATTCAGAACCCAAAATGTGACTATTTGGGAGCAGGGTCTTTGTAGATGTGATTAGCTAAGAATCTTGAGATGAAATGCTGGATTTAAGATAAGCCTTAAAGACAATGCCTGGTGTCTTTAGGAAGAAGAAAGGATGCAGAGAGACACACAGAAGAAGGCAATGTAAAAAATATAGGCAGAGATTGGAGTGTTACATCTGCAAGCTAAGGAGCAGCAAATAATGCTGGAAACTACCAGAAGATAGGAGAAAGAACAATACAATTTCTTCTTCAGAGTCTCTAGGAGGAAACAACCATGTTGATACCATTATTTTGAAGTTATAGCTTTCTGATTTGTGAAAGAATGAATTTCTGTTGTTTTAGGTCACTCAGTTTGTGGCAAATTGTTATGGCGGCCCTAGGAATATAATGCAAAAAAGAAGAAAAAAAGAACAAGTGCAATAGAAAACAGTTACAAACATAGTAGAAACCAATTAAAGTATATCAGCAATCACTCTAAATGTGAATGATCTAAATATATCAATTAAGAGACTGACTGTCAGGGTGGGTAAAAACAAACCAAAACAAAATCTAACTATATGTTGTCTATAAGAAACCTATTTTAAATAGAAAATCTCAAATAGGTTTAAAGTAAAGGATGAAGAAAGATATACCATGCTAACACTAATCAAAAGAAAGCAAGAAGGGCTAAACTAATTTTAGGTAAAACATACTTTATAACAAGGAAAATTATCAAGAATATAGAGGAGTATTACATGATAAAGGGGTCAATTCTCCAAAATGACATAACAATCATTAAAATATATGCATCTAGTAACAAAGCATCCACATATGTGAGGCAAAAAAACTGAGAGAAAATAAAAATAGGTAAATACATTAATATAGTTGGAGACTTCAAACACCACTTTCAGAAATTGATAAATCAAGTAGGCAGGGAATCAGTAAGAATACAATCGAATTGAACAGTATTTTCAATTATCTTGCTCTAATGGCATTGTTAGAATTCTCCATTAAATACCATCAGAATATACTCAAGCTCACATGGTATACTCACCAAGGTAGACCAAATTCTAGGCCATAAAATATAACTTAACAAATTAAAAAAGAAGTAGATATAAAAATAGAAATTAAAGTAGAAATCAATAACAGAAAGATATTTGGAAATTTTCTAAATATTTGGAGGTTAAGTAACACACTTCTAAATAACACAGGTCAAATAAGTCCAAAGGAAAGTTAAAAAATTATATATTGAACTAAATGGAAATAAAAATACAATTAACAAATTTGTGAAAAACTATAAAAGTAATGCTTATAAAGAAATTTATAGTAGCAACCCATATATTAGAAAAGAAGAAAAACCTAAAATTAATCATCTAAACTTCCACCCTAGAAAATTAGAAAAGAAGAGCAAGTTAAACCTAAAGCTGGAAGAATAAAATAATTAATAAAAATTAGAAGATAAATCAATGAAATAGAAAATAAACAATAGAGAAAATGAAGAAAACTAAAATCTGGTTCTTTAAAATGATTAATAAAATTAATAAAACTTTAGCCAGGTTAATTAGGAATAAAAAGACAAATAATACAAATTATTAATATCAGAAATAAAAGAAACTGATTTCATGAACATTAAAGAGATAATTAAAGAAAACCATGAACAACTCTATGACCACAAATACTTAGATGAAATGGACAAATTTACTGAAAAAACTGAAACAATCAAAACTCAAAGCAGAAAAATATGCAAATTACAAGGTCTGATACCTTCAATAAACTTAACAAGTAATTAATAAACTTCAAAAGAAAAAGCACCAGACCAGACGGTTTTCCTAGTAAATGCTATTGAACATTTATGACAGAAATGAAAATTCTCTACAATTTACTCCGAAAATAGGAGAGAAGGGAATACTTCTTAACACATTCTGTGAGGCTAGGATTACTCTAATGCTGTAATCACAAAAACCAGATAAAGATCTTACAGGAAAGAAACACTTCAAATCAATATCTCTCATAAATATAGATGCAAAAATCTTCAACAAAATATTAGCAAATCAAATTCACAACCGACAAAAAAGAATTATACATCACCAGTAATACACATGTAAATAGGATTTAGCTCAGGTATTCAATACTGGTTCAATATTCAAAAATTTATCAATATAATTCACAACATTAAAATGCTAAAGAAGAAAAATCATGTGATTATAGCGATTAATGAAGTAAAGTATTTGACAAAATAAATGCCCATTTAAAGGTTTTTTTGTTTTGTTTTGTTTTTTTTGAGTTGGAGTCTCACTTTGTCGCCCAGACTGGAGTGCAGTGGCCGCTCCTGGCCACCGCAGCCTCGCCTGCTGGGCTCCGGCGATCCTTCCGCCTCAGCCTTCCAAGTAGCTGGAATTACAGGCATGCGTTACCACGCCCGGCTGATTTTTTGATTTATTGTAGAGATGAGGTCTCACTGCCCAGGCAGGTCTCGAACCCGCGGGCTTAGGCAATCCACTCACCTCAGCCTCCCAAAGGCGCGGGATTACAGGCTGAGCCACTGAGCCCGGCTAGGAAAACTATCTTTTTAACTGGAAAGGGCAAGAGGGCTGATATTAGGTCAAGAAATTTTAAGCAGATTTCTAAATGTTTTAACATGAGTTTCTGCTTCATTTTCCAAAATAATCCCACCTCAATGAAGGGGACTAATTATGGTAGAGAATGTCATACCATTACAGTAATCTGCTAAGAAACTTTGGAACACTGAGGACAAACACATGGTGAACCTATCTTGTGAAAAGAAATAAAGGTGATTTCTATAAATGTCTTAGAATGATTATCAAATGGATAGTTTATGAAGAGAAACATGGTCATCTTCCAGAATAAAAAATATCAGAAAGAAATTTTACTTGCTGCTTTGCTCTCTTGATGGATCTCTTAAACGGAAAACCAGGAAAATACTGTGAAAGTATATCTTTGCTCCAAAGAAGCAAGCATTTGACCCAGTATTTTGCAATACTAAAGAAATATGGTCTAAGTCCTCACATATTATATAGTATATATTTTTATTTATTGAGTGTACCAGGAACTGGCTTATTATACATACTTAATGAAGGCAGAAAATTAGGTTGAGGCCAAACTGAATAGAGAGCTTGAGCAGAGTACAACAGAATATTGCCTTTCAACCTTATATCTATAAGGTTCTCAGTTGCAGATAACAGAATCCGCTCAACCTAATTTATCCAGAAATGAATGTGTTATTAAAGAGTATTAGACCACTTATTTTATCTCTTAAAGTGTCAGAGATTAGATGCTGCACAGTGAAAAGAAATTTTAATTTCAGTTTTGTTCAGTGATTGCCTTTCTATTAGTTGAACATCAAATGCATGGACACACATTTACTATTTAAGTTTATTAAAAACATAGTATAATATGACTATAAATATAAAATTAATATCACAATTTGCACTAAAGATATAATTTTCAGAATAAGTAACAGAATGGTATCAAGACATTCTATCAAACTTCACCTGTGTTACATCAAAAAGCTACATTCCACAAGTGGTTTCTATAAGCACTTCTGTTACCTGTGACTTAAAACAACATCTTAGGTTTTATTAGCTAGCTGAGGGATAGTCTGGAATAAGTTTTACAGGTGAAATTTGTGACTTGTATGTTATAAACACTATCTCATTGGTGAAATAAAGTATTCAAAATATATGAATTTAAAATATTTTGGAAATATTTCCCACCCTCACATGAACCGGGGCTGAAAATCTAGCAAGGTCTTTATTCTGCATTCACAGGGATAACACTGATGAATTGATCCTTGAATGGTCTTGTGTCCAACCTTTCATTACAAGGATCTTTGTTTCTCTAGTGCTGACAGAAAATATCCAAGATTGTTGTCATGTCTGCTGCAGGGGTACTATTATAGAAATGATAGACAGTGAAGAATTTTACAGAACTTAAATCATTTATTGAGAATTTTTCTAAGTTCTTCATAGGTTATCAAATCATTTAATTGTTACTATAATCCAATAGATAGGTCTTATAATTCGATCAATTTTTCAGCTGAAAGGATTAAGTAATTTGCTTAAGGTTGCAGTTAGGAAGTGGCAGCTTTGGTTTATACCCAAGCGTTCTGACTCAGAGCCCACAGTTGTTATTTCTAGGCAATTCTGCCTTACTATAATGATATCCTCTATGCCACTGTGATAATAACGGTGAACTTAAAAACTAATGTTCTCAGAAGTTGTAAAGAATATCAACCAATGTCAAATAATTTATTTGCCTATTTGCCTCCTCTCTTTCATCCCCGTTTTTTTTTTCTTTTTGAGTTGGAGTCTCACTCTGTCGCCCAGACTGGAGTGCAGTGGCTGCTTCTGGCCACCGCAGCCTCGAC
>NW_007259227.1:37454-54770 GCF_000164805.1 Carlito syrichta
CTGCGGGCTCAGGCAATCCACTCACCTCAGCCTCCCAAAGGTGTGGGATTACAGGCTGAGCCACCGAGCCCGGCTACTCCCCCTGTTTTTAATAATAAAAATAATCATGGGAAGGGCAATGGGAAGGGCAATGAATACCACTGTATGTGTAACATCTACAAAGGGCCTATTGGCTCAAATGATGTTGCTTAAATGAATGAAAATGTAATCATAGTATATATTCTTTATAACAATATCACATTATCTCTCACCTTTAATTACATTTTTTCATAATTTTTCAAAAGTCATAAAGTAACATATACAAGGATGAAACACCTAATCATGGACAAACATTTGAATCAGTGACCAGGAAAGTAAAAATGAAATCTCTTCTCATTTTGTAAAACATGGAAAATCACTCAGATCACTAAAGGCATTCAGGCAAATACAAATAAATTTAAGTTTGTTTTTAGGTCTTGTTTGGACTAGAAGTGATGTATAAGCCAGGCATGGTGGCTCACTCCTATAAACACAACACTTTGGGGGGTGGAGGTTAGAGGATTGCCTGAACCCAGTGGTTTGAGACCAGCCTGAAAAACTTGAAGAGACCTCATCTCCACAATAAATAAAAAATGCCAGGCATGGTGGCAAGTGCCTGTGGGTCCAGCTATTTGGAAGTCTGAAATGAAACGATTCCCTGAGCCCAGCAGGTTGAGACTGTGGTGGTCATAAGGTAATACCACATTCCAGCCTGGTCGGCAGAATGAGACTCTGACTAAAAAAAGGAGAAGGAGAAGGAAAAGAAATGTAGAACCAGGAAAAATAGTGGGAGCCCAAGACTCTTGAGAGAACAGATTTTCCAGCAATCTCCTATGCCACCCAGTAGGTTCTCACACCGTCTTACTTCTCTTTCAGCAATAACTTTATTCTCTATTACTCTCTCAGCACTGACTAGCCTCATACTTTTCTCTGTGCTTCTTTTTCCACCTCAGTGGTATCCAAAGTGTTCTTTGTAAATTTTTAAGTTTCTACTGCTACCCTGGAGAGGCTGATAAGGTACAGTGGAGGGTGTTTATAAAAGGCCTTTGGACTCTCTACTCTTGCTTCAACTAGAGTAGTTTTAGGTTTGTCCATTGTACATACTGGGGTTCTAAGGGAAGTTTTGTTTGAAGGATGATTGGTGCAGCTTAAAACAAATTTTTAAAAAAAGTTTGGAAACCTTTGAGCAGTCTCTGCTTTTCCTAGCTTGTTTTCTTTTATCTTTGTTTTCAATAGATGTACATGGCTAAATCAAATCTTCTTAGACAATTCTGCCTCAGAACCCACTGATATAGCCTCTTAGGTTTTATTTTACGATTTTAATCTAAAATCTGTTCACTATCTCATGCTCTTGCTATTTTAAAAAATTCACATTTTTGTAGAGAGTAACACTATGGACATAGTCATTTTTTTCTTTTTCAGTATATGATTTCATTGCTCCTAAATTCTTTTATCTAGGCCAACAAGCTGTAATTGCAGAGGGCACACACAGGGCAAACCTTGGTTGTGTTGAAAGTGTCCCAGATGTGGCAGATGTCCTGATGTGTGTGTTTATGTGCAATTGTGCTTCTAAAGCTGAGTCATGATTTTAATAAATGGGTCAACATATTTGGCAACCATTGTCTCCTACTGTATTATATTTTTGGAAAAAAGGCAAAAATGTACACCAAAAATTCTGCAGCTTTGTTAAAATAATAACATTATGGGAACTTTTCAGGTGAAATACATTTTCTTAAAAATTTTACAGATACATTCAAGTAAGTATGACTAAAAGCTGTATTTCATTATTTTCTAAAAGTGTTACATGTTTTATCTTGATCTTTTCTTGGAAAAAGTTAATTAAATAAAATCAGACTGGGCTCAGTGGCTCAGTCTGTAATCCCAGCACTTTGGGATGCCGAGGCTAGTGGATTAGCTGAGCCTGCAGGTTCGAGGTCAGCCTGGACAACAGGGCAAGGCCTCTTCTCTACAATAAATAAATAATTAGCTGGGTGTGGTAGTGCGCACCTGCAGTTCCGGTTACTTGGGAGCCTGGCAGGTCGATGCTGGTGTGATCATGAGTGTATCACTGCAGCCTGGGCAACAAGAGTCAGACTCCAACTCAAAAAAAAAAAAATTAAACATTTTTTATCTTTTATTTATTTTCTTATTTTTGTTGCTGCATAGTATTTGTACATATTTATGGTACATGTGATATTTTGTTACATATAGACTGTGTAAAGATTAAGACAGGGTATTTGGGCTATTACCTTGAGTATGTATTGTTTCTATGCATTAGAAACATTCCAAGTCCTCTCTTCTAGCTATTTTGAAATAAACATTATTGTTAACTGTAGTCATTCTCCTCTGCTATCAAACATTAGAACTTATTCCTTTTATCTTACTGTATGTTTGTACCCATTAATGAAACTCTCTTTACCCACCTCCTTGCCACACACACACTTCCCAGCCTCTGGTATCTAATCATTCTACTTTCTACCTATGTAAGATCAACTTTTTTTGCTGCAAATGGCATTATTTCATTCTTTTTTATAGATAAATAGTATTTCACTTTGTGTATATGCTACATTTTCTTTAGCTATTTATTCATCGATGGATACTTAGGTTGATTCCATATATTTGATATTGTAAATAATTCTGCATTCAACATGAGAGTGCAGGTGTCCCTTTGATATACGAATTTATTTTCCTTTGTGTATATACCCAATAGTGGGATTGCTGGATGATATGGTAGTTCCATTTTTAGTTTTTTGAGAAACCTCCATACTGTTTTCTAAAACGACTGTACTAATTTGCATTCCCACCAACAGTATATAAGAGTTCCCCTTACTCTGCCTCCTTGTTAGCATTGTTATTTTTTGTCTTTTTAATAAAAGCCATTCTAACTAAGGTAAGATGTCTCATTGTGGTTTGGATTCACACTTCCCCGATGATTGGTCATGTTGAACATTCTTTCATATACCTATTGGCCATTTGTATGTCTTCTTTTGAGAAGACATTAATTTCTTATCAAATGAATAGTTTATGAATATTTTCCTTCATTCAATAGGTTGTCTCTTCACTTGGTCAATTGTTTACTTTGCTGTGCCGAAGTTTTTTAGTTTGATATAGTTTATTCTTAAGTTTTATTTTTGCTGTCCGTACTTTTGAGGTCTTTGTCATAAAATCTTTGCCTAGATCAATGTCCCAATGTGTTTCTCCTATGTTTTCTTCTAGGACTGTTTTAGTTTTGGGTCTTAGATTTAAGACTTTATATTTTGAGGTGGACATTTGTGGGTGGGTAGCTTCCTCACCATTCATCTTCCCTCTAAGGGAAAGCTACAATTTTTATTTGAGGATCTAGTTTCCATTATTCTTAGTCCATGCGGGAAATCAATTTTGGCTATAGTCAATATATTGCCTTTTTGCTTTGGTAAATTTAACTTGGAGTCTCTGTAACTTTTAACCAAAACTCCCCAATGACTGGCTTCTTTTATTTATTTATTTAGAGTTGGCGTCTCAGTCCATTACCCAGGTTGGATTGCAGTGGCACACTCACAGCCACCCCAGCCTCGACCTGCTGGGCTCCAGCGATCCTTCCGCCTCAGCCTTCCAAGTAGCCAGAACTACAGACCTGTGCTACCACACCCAGCTAATTTTTGATTTATTGTAGAGAAGAGATCTTGCCAAATTCCCTGGGCTGATCTCAAACCCATGGGCTCAGACAATCCACTCGCCTCGGCCTCCCAAAGTGCTGGGATTAGAGGCTGAGCCACTGATTCCAGCCGTGACTGGCTTTATTAACCATAAGTTCTGTGTCTTCAATAGTTTGGCTTTGTCTTTTGCAGACAAGATCAAAGTTTGATCAGTAGTAGTTGCTCTTACTTGAATTTGCGGCCATGGATTACATATGGGGAAACGTCAACAATGTGTTAGCTATGAGTTATCCATTAGCTGATTTTGCTATTTTAAGCATTTGGGTTCTTTTGCTATCACCTTAGCTGTTACCTTTTTTGCTGCTGCTTCGTTTCCATGTGTGCTACCAGGAATTCTTCTTACTTGCCATTGGAGACTCAACATTTCTCCTTCCTGGGAAGTAAGAGAGGTTACTGAGGAGCCTACCTCTTCTAGTGTATTCTTCTGGATATCTTTTTCCCCCGCTCTCCTCTCCTCTCCTCTCTTTTCTTTGTCTTCTTCTTTCTTTCCTTCACTAACTTCTTGCCCTACAAAGAGAAGATTCTTAAACAACAATTGTGAAACTCCATCTTTGCTCTACATACTCATTCATTATTATGCTTTTTGGGAGACATAGAGAAGGCCATTTCTAGTAACTACATAAATGAAGCACTACATATTATCTCTCAATCACATTATTTAAATGCCCTTTAAGATTTAGCACAGTTATTCTTTAATAGCACTTTTCTTCTTTATATTCTTTATTATAGGATATACATCCAAAAAAGTAGATGAAATAGGCATGTAATTAGAATGTAGTAACAGCAAAGAATCCTACTGAAACAACTAGAAAAAGTCAGATGAATTATACAAACCAGATTTTTAAAGACACCCTACAGTCATAGAAGTAAAAGGATAAAATAAACTGTAGCCAGTCTTGGTGACTCAGCCTGTAATTCCGCACTTTGGGAGGCTGAGGTGAGTGGATTGCCTGAGCCCGTGGGTTCGAGACCCGCTTGGGCAATTTGGCAAGACCTCATCTCTGAAATAAATCAAAAAAATTAGCCGGGCGTGGTAATGCACACCTGTAGTTCTAACTACTTGGAAGGCTGAGGCTTAAGGATTGCCGGAGCCCAGCAGATCGAGGCTGTGGTGGCTGGGAACGGCCACTGCACTCCAGTCTGGGTGACGGAGTAAGACTCCAACTCAAAAAAATAACATAAAAAATAAATAAACTGAAGTTGAAGAGAAATTAGACCCTTCAGAAATAACCCAATGAAAGTCAGATTTTTTTTCTGGGATTATTTTAAAATTCTGATCATGGGCTGAAGATAGAGTTTAGATCACACAGAGAAATCTTGCAGTAGAAAACAAACACCAGCAAAACTTTTACATGGGGCTGGAGTAATAAATCGGAAACCTAAGGGGCTACTTTGCATGGTAAATTTTTTCTGCAGGCTATTTTCTGAGTTCTAGGTCTGTAAAGGAGGCTGAAAAAGAATGCAAAATACTTATAAAAGGCATAGAAGAATCTTGGTTACTTTCATTATCTAAAGACAACAGCCAGTACTTCTCAAGATACCGAAATCTAAGGTTGGGTGACATAAGGGTCTAAAGAGGTAATTTTAGGATCTGGAATGGCAGAAATCAATCTTTTATAATGTTTCAAAACTAAGGAACTAGGCACCAACATTACCTCAATTAAAAGACTGGAAATGACATGCCTTCAAAATACACATGAATCACAGACAAGAATCACCTAAAGTGAGTCTTATTAAAACTGCCATCAGCCCTGACTCAGCACAATTGCCAAGAGAATTGAAATGTTCTCCCTTTCTCACTATACTCCCAAGAAGGTAAATATGAGAACCTCTCTGATAGGACCTCACATTAACTAGCACCCTTATGGTTTTTATTTTATACAAAGTGTTTCACATAAAACCAGTAATTACTAGACAGAGAATTGACATATGAATGATCCAGATATAGGAGTTAGCAAAGACATTAAAATTTCATCAGCAGTACTTGTATTTTTTAATTTTAGAATCCGAGTGTACATGTGAAGATTTACTACATCGACATATTGCACAAGGACAAGGTTTGGGGTTCTGATGAGCCCACCACTCCCTTCCTTCCTCCCCGCTTTTGCAGTACCTAGTGTATTGTTGTTCCCATCCTTGTGCCTATGTGCTCCCAGTGTTTAGTTCCCATTTATGAGTGAAAGCATGTAGTATTCATTTTTCTGTTTCTGTGATAATTTGCTTAGAATGAAGGCCTTGAGCTGCATCCTTGTTGATGGACATGATTTCATTCTTTTTTATGGCTGCATAGTCTTCCGTGATGTTTATGTACCACATTTTCTTTATCCAGTCCACTGTTGATGGGCACCTGGTTTTGTTCCATGGTTTTGCTATTATAAGCAGTGCTGCAATAAACATACAAGTGCAGGTGCCTTTCGGTGGAAGGACTTACACTCCTTTGTGTTTATACTCAGTAATGAGATTGCTGGGTTGAATGGTAGATCTATTTTTAGTTCATTGAAAAATCTCCAAACTGCTTTCTACAGAGATTGAACTAGTTTACACTCCCACCAGCAATGTACAGGCATTGCCTTTTCTCCACAGCCTCACCGCCATCCTTAGTTTTTAGACTTTTTAGTAATAGCCATTCTGACTGATGTGAGATAGTATTTCATTATAGTTTTTATTTGCATTTTTCTGATGATTAGTGATGTTGAGCTTATATGTCTTCTCTTGAGAAATTTCTGTTCAGTACCTTGTCCACTTTTTAATGGGGTTACTTATTTATTTTTCTGTTGATTTGTTGAGCTCCTTATAGATAGTGGGTATTAGGCCTTTGTTGTATACATAGTTTGTAAATATTTTCTCCCATTTTGTGGATTGTCTCTTTACTCTTAACTCTCCTTATTTTTTTTTCCTGTGCAGACACTTTTTAACTTGATAAGGTCCCACCTGTCAATTTTAGTTTTCACTACATTTGCTTTTGAAGACTTGGTCATGAGTTAATTATCTAGGCCAATATCCAGAAGAGTGTTCCTTAGGTTTCACCTAAGGTTTGTATAGTTTGAAATCTTACATTTAAATCTTTGAGACTCTTTGAGTTCATTTTTTTATATGGTAATAGGTAGGGTCCAGTTTCATTCTTCTGCGAATGATTAGACAGCTTTCCTAGCACCATTTGTTGAATAGAGTGTCCGTTCCCCAATGTTTGTTTATATAGGCTTTGCCAAAGATGAATTGGTTGTAGGTCAATGGTTATAACTCTAGGTTATTTGCTATGTTCTATTGGTCTGGTGTTTATTTTTGTACCAGTACCATGCTGGTTTGGTCACTGCAGCCTTGTAGTAAAGTTTGAAGTCTGGCAGTGTGATGCTACTGGCTTTGTTCTTTTTACTTTTGATTGATCAATGGTATTGATATAGTCACAGAGATACAAAAATAGGCAAACATAGCAGGAGGACTGAATAGAGAATCCAGAAATAAACCTACGGATATTTACAGATCACTCAGTATTATAGACTCTAAGCCCATCCAAGTTGCTGCAAAGTTCATAATTTCGTCTTTCTTTATGGCTGTGTAATATTCCATCATGTATATGTACCACGTTTTTTAAATTAAGAAATGTGGACTTAGAGTCTATAATACTGAGTGATCTATCACATAAACAAAGAACTGAGTACCACATGTTCTCACTCATAAGTGGACCTTGAACAATTATAATACTATAAGAAAGGGATTGGCAATAGTTGGAAACTGCCAGGGGAGGGGGGCACACCTCATCAACAAGAATACCTGCATAATGAGCATTTGTATACCTAACCCGGAATTGTACCCCACAGCTTCAAAATAAAAAATTAAAAACAAAAAGAAATGTAAGGAGTCATCTTTGTGACTTGAAATAGACACAGATTTTTAAACATAGTACACAAAAAGGATTAAAGATAAAATAAAATGTTGGCAAAGCAGATTATGTTAAAATCAAGAACCTCTATATATCAAAATACACTACCAAGATAACCTACAGAGTGGAAGAAGATATTCTGCCACATATAGCTGGGGGAAAAAAATCCAAAATAAAACAAACAAAAATTCTCAGGACATATAAATAATTCTTACCAATCAATCAAAAATAGACATCCCTAAAATATAAAATACTGATAAAATACTTGAAAATATACATCATAAAATAGGACACCCAGATAGCCAACAAACCTGTAATAAGACATCAACTTTATTGTTATCAGGAGATTGCAAATAAAACCAGAATGTGATGTCACAATGGTTCTACCAGAAATAAAAAATAAAAAGATAGAAAATACCCACAATGATAGATCTACGACTATCTTGTGTCAAGTATACTCCCACATTCCACAATGTTTTGAAGCAAATTCCAGATATATCATTTTGTTTGTAAATATTTTAGCTCACGCTTCTAAATCAAAAGGACTCCTTTTAAAATGGAGCCACAATAACATTATTATACTAAAAAATTGAGAATAATTCCTTAATATTACTAAAAATACAGTCAGCATTCAAGTTTCCAAACAGAACATACACACTTTTTTAGAGATTTTACCTAACTCTCCCTTTCCCTCTTCCTCATTCCTTCCATCTTCCTAAATTGAACTGAAATGGTCCCAGCTTTTTGAAAGCCACTGAGTCATGATCACTCAGCATTCTAACATTGGTTAACAAATACTTCTTAGAAATCATCTATAGGTTCACAGTCCTGGGCATTTTGCAAAGAAGAATAAAGAAAGTGTAGGAATGCAAATTATTATAGACACTTTGCTTTATAAAAACAAGGGCCTAAGAAACAAATCTGTTGAACAAAACCAAAATTAGGAGTGTGACTGGCCTGAGTACTAGAAAGATTGTATCATATATACACACATGTGTTCATAGAGAAAAGTGGGAACACTCTGTGAATCCAGAATTTTATCCTACTTGAAGAGATATGATTCTCATATTGTTTTTACCTGACTTTGTAAAAAAAATCTGTTAGTTCCACCGTATGAGTTCTATATTCATATGCGTAAGTTTAGTTAGCTAATAATTCTTTAATAATTGACCATGGTCTCTGAATGTTTCATACACTCACCAACACACACACACATTTTCTTTCTATGTTAACCTACCCCCCTTCCTATGAACCTCTATGATAGAGTTTTCTAGTTTTGTTATATTTTTTACAATATGCTCTACTTTTGGAATGATGTATATGAGCAAATACACTTGGGGAAATTGATTTTTAAAAATCAATATTTGAATTTTTACAATTGTAAGAAGGCACATAAGATAATTCAAGTGGCAGCAAAATGAAAATTTATTTATTATTCTTGTGGCAAATTATAGCTTGGTGGATTCAAGCAACATATAATAATACACTGGCCATGTTTATTGCTGTGGTTTGAATATTTATATAAAGGAATTTCAGTGATTCTTGAACACAGGATGTTTAAACCGATGATATGATGGCAAAGGGAATTTATATAACCATGACCTATATTTACTCAACATGTCTTGATGTTAGACGCCTTGAGTCATCAAGGAGGAAGTTGGCCTAAGCCCTTGCAATACAGTGGTGCTTTTTCAGATAATATTTCAATTAATAAACTTTTATGGTGACAAAAGCAGAGGTGAGCATGGGCAAAACTATCAGTGCTGATTCTTTCCTTGTTGTCACTGGCCTCATAACAAGTAAGCAGCACAGAAAATAACTCCTGCTTCTTGACTTTCTTTTTGGAAGTATGGATAATGAGTCCTCCACCTCCAGTAAAAAATGAAGTCAAAATTTGTGGAGAAAATCCCTGTTTAGTTTTGATTGATTTCCTCATTTTCCAGCCCTCTGGAGACATCTGCAAATTTGTAATAAAGGAGAATCGGTAATTGGTAAAGGCTTATTTTTCTTCTTTCTAAAGCTATTATTGTACTTTCCTTGGGTCATCATTAGTATTATAGTTAGAAATTGGGAGAGGCGATTATTATAAAGAAGAAAGAAGAAAAATATTATAAAGAATATTTTTCAATGCAAAAAAGAATGTCTTTTCTTTACTGTTTTATCAACAAAAAGTACAGAGAAAAGTGATTCCCGGGCTGTTTCAGTAGCTCAGCCAGAGTGTCACAGACACTGAATCTGTCCCTCCTATTGTACCCTTCTTACCATGCCAACTTTAATTCTCCTGCTATTTGCCTCATGTCACAAAATAGTTGTAAACAGGCATTAAATCCTTATATGGCAGTGTCCAAAGCTGAAGAAAGGAGGCAAGGAGGAAGAAAAGGGCCTTTCATCATATGGTTCTCTCTTTTAATCAAGTAGAAAAATTATTATTGGATGCTCCTAGCCAATCTCCTCATGTCTCAAATTCTGGATGTTCACACCCAAATCAATCACTGGTTCACTACGATTCGTTTCAGCCACTTATGGCCTACTGCTTGGGGCTCATCAAACGAAACTCAATATTATTTCTTTTTTAGAAATAACTAATGACATTGGGTAGACAAGGAATAACACCTGTCGTGGTTGTACTGTGACGGCCCGCCACGCATCAGTTTGAACAAAAGCACTTGCAAGGATTTCCCAACTTTGCATTCTCCAACATCCGTTACATGCCAGATGTAGGTCAACAGAAATTGACACGAAGAGCAAGAAAAACAAATAACGAACAACTTATTTCTTAATAGCTTTAGTATAAACATAAAATTCATTATATACATTTTAAATGGAAGACGCATAAGTCCGGTCCCATATTGGAATGCCAACTTGCTCTAGCTAAATGAGTAATCGGCGATAAGAACAGCATTTGAACAGATATTTTCAGTCCTACAATAACACTACAGAGAGTTGGTGGAAAAAAAAGTCACTACATGAAGGCAAGTTTGTTACCACCATGCAAAAATAATCTAAAGCATGTGCACCTTTGTTGATAGTTCATCTATATACACCAACTCACCGAGTTATTTTTGTGAAGTCAGAATAAAATAACACTGTAAAACGATCAAAAACTCCACTGAAGGAATGAAAATCAACAAATGAAGATGAAGCTTATATCATAGTTACTATTCTGGAACAAACACATCTGAGTTTATCTTTTCCCCAAATATTTATTTCATTTGCTAAGATAACTTTCCTGATGTTTTACTTGTTTCATGTGTTTATATACTCTTGTGACTTGCAACAACACTGAAAAATAGTAATGAGGAAACTTTACATAAAATCAGGCAATTTGGGCAATCTAAGCGCCTAATCTGTTGATTATAATGGAATACTAACATCTGTTCAGAAAGAAAATTTTCTGTCTAGCTGGTGTGCACTGAAGTTGGAGATGTGCAGCGAATCCTTTGTACTTTTTACCTGTGGCTGGCAGGGTGGGCCAGCATTCTGTGGGAGTGTGGTCTACAAAAAGGGAAGATGATTATTGTCTGAATAGATGGATGGAATCAGATCAGATTATTCTCATGAAAGGGACCAAATTTCTTATTCAAAGGAATTCACCTAAAAGACAAGACACAAATCTGGAAATTCTAGGTGCAGTATACTAAGTGGAAGTAAGATAGCACTTGAAAGCAACAAGAAGATGATAAGAAAAGATAAATAGAGCATGTCAGCTGCTACTTGTTGAGACCCTTGGATGAATTTATGGGCGCCCTCATAACCTGAGCCACTCCTTCATACCACATTCTGACTCCTAACTCAGAATGATGCCATGTGAAAAGGCAAATGTGCCAATGTGGTGTGGTCCAGGTAACATTCCCCAGGACATCACTCTTGACTCTCTTTTCCTTCTCTCTCCAACTTTATTGAGGCATAGTTGAAAGTTAAAAGCTGTATATAGATGTATTGAAGATGTCCAGCCTGGAGATTTGATATACATACACATTACGAAATAGTCATTGCAATCAAGCTAATCAATATAGCCATTATCTCACATCGTTGCCTTATTTTGTGTGATGAGAACATTTAAGATCTTTGGCAAATTTCAAGTATACAATACATTCTTTTTACTATAGTCACATTGTTGTACTTGGATATTCAGAACTTATTTATCTTGCATAACTGAAATTTTGTACTTCTTGGTCAGTATCTCCCCTTTTCTCCCATTCGGTTTCTTGTGACTACCATTCTACTCTGTTTCTACAAGTTTGGAATCTCCCATTTTATTCTAGGTACAACACAAAGGTCTTTTTGTTTGACTTGCAGTGTATTTCTTCCTTCTTTATCTATTTTTGTCTTGCCCATTTGATGTGGGAGGTGACTCCTGTGGCCTCCTTTGCAGTTGGTTCCTGGATGGATTTGGCCAACTTAAGATAGCAGCAGATAATTGAAGGATACCAGGAGAGACAATTTGGAGAGTCCTCTCCTGCTTGCTCCCTCCTGGGGTGCTGCGTCTCTGGGCAGGAGCCTTTAAGAAGCCCTTTCTGCAGCATGGCAGCTCCCAATGGGTTCTGATGACCCAATTTCTTCTTCTTTTTTTTTTTTTCCTCAGCTCTAGCAGGCTGTAATGCTTCTCATTGCCCTGTTGCTAGTCACTGGAAGATTCATCATGCCTATTTTGTTCTCTTAATCCTAACCAGCTTCTACAAGAAGGCCCTTTATTTAAATCCCTCCATTTGAATCATTGAGGATAATTCTGCTTCCTTCTGGAACTCTGACCACATAACTGCTGTTTCCTAAAACTGGGATACTGCCTTTTGAAAACTTAGCAGACTTGACAATACTAGGTCAATATTTCCAAATTGAAAAAATTACCTAGAGTAAAAAAAAATTGCATTCTTTAGATCAGTGCTTCCCAAATTTTAGTGTGTGTGAGATCCCTTGGGAATCTTATTAAAACAAATATTCAGATTCAGTAACTCTGGGGCTGGGATTGTGATCCTGTTTCTAACAAGCTTTCAAGTAATGTCAAAGTTGATGGTCTATGGAGTGCACTTAGAGTAGCAGGCTTTAGACAGGAAATGGGCTCACTAGTTTCCCCACTTTCATTTTTGTTACTTGCTTGCATGGTATTTTTTTTCTCCTCTTCTCTTCCTATGCCCCCACCCCCGTTTTTTAAGTAAAGGTCTCCCTCTGCTGCCCTGACTGGAGTGCAGTGGCATGATCACTGCAACCTCAGCCTCCTGAGTTCAAGTGATCCTCTCACTTTAGTCTACCAAGTAGCTAGGATTACAGGCATGAGTCACCATGCCTAATTTTTTTTTAGGGATGAGATCTCTCTATGGTGCCTCGAATGGTCTCAAACTTCTGGACTCTAGCAATCTTCCTGCCTAGACCTCCCAGTGTGCTGGTATTATAGGTATGAGTCACAGTGTCAGCCGTCCTATTTATTTCTGATACTCATCTGGCTTGTACTCTTTGCTCTACTGATTCTTTCTGGGTGATCTGATTTACTCCAATAGCTTCACCTGTACCTTGAGCTCAGACCTCTCTTGATTCTCAGATGAATGACACTACCTGCTACCCCAAAACAGAATAATCTCAAAAAGAAATCCTTATTCATCTACCCACAGTGAATAACTTATGCTTTGTGCTTTTCCTGCCTCTCATAAACCTTTTGAAACCACTGGGTTCTGCCATTCCCAACTAATGGCCCTGGTAGGTCCTTATCATCACCTGAGAGTTAGGACTCCATAACTGCTACGTACCTTCCAAACCATTCCTCAGACCAGCACCAGAATGACTTTTGTAAATAGCAAATTGAATCTTGTCCCACATTATTTGATGTCTCATACAACCAATAAGATAAGAGATAAAGTCTTTGACAATCTCATTTCTACTTACCTATATACCTTAATGCTTTATGCTTCAAGAGCATTGAAAACCAACTATCTGACATGTTTGGGTCCTTAAGTCTTTTTCCATGCTGTTTCTTCTACCTAGAATACTTTCTCTACCACCTCTTGTCTCCAGTAAGCCCATCTATAAGTGCTTTTCCTTCCATGTTTCCAGTATCTAGCCCAGAGGGTCTTCAACAAATGTTAATTGACTGAATGTATCATTTAATTGACTGAATGAATCATTTAAAATAGATTAATATTTTATTTCAATTTATATACTAAAATTTATTTTAAATGTTGTTAGATATAAAAGAAAAATCTATATTGCCTTTGATGTTTTCAATGAAAATGAAGTGATTTTTGAGGGAATGGGGTCATTTATGTTCATTCCGACTCTCAATTTGGTCTTTTTAAGAGACTCACTGGTTATCTCCCTGGGGTCTGTGCTTGAAATTTCCCAGTGAGGGCAATAAACAACTCATTCAATATTAACCCTCATTTGGATACATTTTCTACCTAATGAGAAATGACTAATTGCAATTTGTTTTATTTTCTTTATCCACAACACAGGAAATTTATCTGGATTTCCTTTCGGGCAGGCAATTTGTGTGGAAGTATTTATTGAGTAGAGAATCAGGATGAATCAGACTATCAAAGTTCAATGTTTACAGATGAAAATAATAATTGCACGAGTAGAGCAATGAAGGAAGTAGGTGAGGCAAGCTTGTTGATGCCTGGAGATTATTAATGTTAGAATTGGCAACCAAAGATGTTTATGGAATCTTTTTTTCTAATGACCCTTTGACCAAACCACTTCATCACTCTGCCTTAGTTTCCTCATCTGTAAAATGGAGAAAATAAAGGAATGACTTCACAAGTTGCTGTTAAGAATTCAATGAGATAGTACATGTAAAGCACTTAAATGAAATTAAGTATAAAAACTGGCTCATTGTGGCCACTCAATAAATATGAACAACATTCACTAGTTACTTTAAGTATCTTGATGACTCTGAAATAGAGATCTAAAGAACCGTAAAGCATTATTTTCCTTTTTATTACAGCAATTCAACTTTTTAAAAATTACTCTATAGTCATTTCCCCAAAGGTTTATCTTATTCCCAAGACCCACGATAAAGTATACTTGGCTTCCAAAGAGTACAAGATTTAATGTTTGTCCACCTGAAAGGCTCAGAAATGTCTGGTACTATGCTCCTAATGCTTTCTCATTATTATAGAAAAAAGGATCATCAGCATAATAAATAAGCATTTTGTAAGACTGCTCATAAAACCCATATGATTATGCTATACAGCACTTTAAAATATAATAAGCATTTTCTCTTATGTCATTTAATTTGTTTCTAACATAACCCTAAGGAGGGTGATTTTATTAATTTCATTTTGTGCTTAAGGGAACAGAAATTCAAAGAAATTAAGTGACCAACCTAAGATTATAAAACTGCCAGGTAGCATATTAAGTCTCAAACTTTGGTCTTATTTCAAAATTTTACATTATTGCACAACCTTGTTCTCTTGGCCTGAAAAAGTCTGATTTAGCAGAGCATTGGTGGGGTCTTCTGTGGATAGCTAGGAACTAGGTAATTTGGATTTGCTGATTTCCTACTGAGGAAATAGACCAACTTTTATAGTAGTCTGTATTGGAAGGGGAACCCCCCCAAAACCCAGAATTTATTTATTAAAAACTGTGTATTTATTCTTACATGTTAAAGCCGTGTCAACCTCCTTCAAAGTACTCTATGTCTGATGTCCTACACCTACTGAGACACTTTTCCCACCACTCAAAACAGCTTTTAAACTTATCAATTTTGATGCCTTTTAGTATTTCTGCCATTTTTTGTTTCACCTCTTTCACATCAGCAAGACATTTCCCTTTGAGGATTTTTTTTCATCCAGTAGGAAAAAAAAAAAGTCATCCAGGCAAGATCAGGTGAATAGGGAGGGTGGAACACAGGCATCCTGCCATTTTTGGTCAAAAACTGCTGAACACTCAGTGTGATGAGGGTAGGTATATTCGTAAATTTCCCATCATGAAATGGGTAAGCACGTTGAAAGTCTGCCTCCCCCTGCCAAAAAAAATTCACTGAAGCCGAATGCAGACTCCTACAATGCTAGCTGGTAAACAGATGCTGGTGGGTTCCTAGAACACTTACCTAGTGGGGGAAGCCTATCCTACAAGGGGCCCACTCTTCAAAAAATAATTCAGTTTTTGGGGGAGTACCCTCTCATATTTTTCTATATGTTGTCTCACTTTCTAACATGGAACTATTGTATTTATTTCATCCTTTATGAGTGAACAGAAGAACAAAACCCCAAATAACTAAACATAGATTACTACTTTTTTATTTGTAATAACCCACCATATTATATTTTAATAAAGGTATAGGTCATTCTCCACTTAAGCTTTTGAACTTCCCATAGAATATAAAAGGTACTCCACTTTTTTTTTTTTAATTATTTATTTATTTATTTATTTTCATTAATCAGTATTTTTTATTATGGTTTTGTGGGGTACAGTTAAGGGTTAGGTGTACAATGACGTTTCATTCAGGCACCCTGTAGATAAGAAGTGTTTTCCCATCCCCCGACAGATATTTGCTACTGTTAATCCCATCCCCCTCCCCCCCATAGTTTCCCAGTACCATCCGTCATTTTCTCATAGTATTGCATTGGATGTTCAAGGTCCATTATATGAGTGAGAACATGTGATATTCAGATTTTTGTTTTTGTGAGAGGTCACTCAGTATTATAGACTCTAGTTCCATCCAGGTTGCAGCGAAATTCATGATTTTGTTCTTTTTTATGGCTGCGTAGTATTCCATCGTGTATATGTACCACATTTTTTTAATCCAGTCCTCTTTTGATGGGCAGCATGGCTGTTTCCAGGTTCTTGCTATTGTGAACAATGCTGCGATAAACATACGTGTGCAGGTATCTTTTTTATAGAGTGATTTGTGTTCTTCAGGGTATATTCCCAGTAGGGGGATTGCAGGGTCATATGGAAGGTCAATTTTTAGAGCTTTTAGGAATCGCCACACTGCTTTCCACAGAGGTTGCACTAGTTTACACTCCCACCAACAGTGTAGAAGTGTTCCCTTTTCACCACACCCTCTCCAGCAGCTGTTATTTTTTGAGTTGTTGATAATTGCCATTCTGACTGGAGTTAGGTGGTATCTCAGTGTGGTTTTGATTTGCATCTCCCTGATGATTAGTGAGGTTGAGCATTTCTTCATGTGTTTGTTGGCTGCTCGAATCTCTTCTTTTGTGAAGTGTCTGTTCATGTCTTTTGCCCATTTTATAATGGGGTTGTTTGTTTTCTTCTTTTCAGTATGCTTCAGTTCCTTGTAGATCCAGGATGTTAAGCCTTTGTCAGACCTAGAGTTGGCAAATACTTTTTCCCAGTCTGTAGGCTGTCTCCCTGCTCTCTTGATGGTTTCTTTGGCTTTGCAGAAGCTTGTCAGGTTAATAAGGTCCCATTTGTCTATCTTCTCTCTTAAGTCCTGTGGGTTTCGGGTTTTGTACAGGAATTGGATGCCAGTTCCGATTTCCATGAGAGTATTTCCTTCCTTTTCTAAGGTTCTTATGGTTTGAGGTTTTACATTTAGGTCTCTGATCCATTTGGAGTTAACCTTTGTGCATGGGGATAGATAGGGGTCCTGTTTCAATCTTCTGCATGTGGTCAGCCAATTTTTCCCAGCACCATTTACTGAATAGGTTCTCCTCTCCCCATTGGTAGGTGGTGGGGGCTTTGTCGAAGATGAGTTGGTTTAGAAATTGAGGTTTTGCTTCTGGGATCTCAATTCTGTTCCATTGATCTATATGCCTGTTCCTGTAC
>NW_007259227.1:54790-56117 GCF_000164805.1 Carlito syrichta
TATTTCATTTTTTGTGCTATTGTGAATGGAACTGTGTTTTTTATTTGGGTTTCCGTTTGTTTATTATTGGTGTAGAGAAATGCGATTGTCTTTTGTACATTTATTTTGTATCCTGAGACTTTTCCAAAGGCTTTTATCAATGTAAGGAGGCCTTTGACAGATTCTCTTGGGTTTTCAAGGTACACCATCATATCTTCTGCATAGAGAGATAACTTGACTTCCTCTTTTCCTATTTGAATACCTCTGATTGCCTCCTCTTCTCTGATTGCTTTAGCCAGGACTCCCAATACTATGTTGAACAGGAGGGGAGAGAGTGGGCATCCTTGTCTAGTTCCAGTTTTCAGGGGAATTGGTTCCAATTTTTGTCCATTTAGGAGTATGCTGGCTGTGGGTTTCTCGTAGATGGCTTTTACTATTTTGAGGTATGTTCCCCGTATGCCTAGATGTTCAAGGGTTTTTATCAAGAAGGGGTGCTGGATTTTATCAAAAGCTTTTTCTGCATCTAGTGATATGATCATGTGGTTTTTGTTTTGACATCTGTTGATGTATTTAATTACATTTATGTTTTTACGAATATTGAACCAGCCTTGCATGCCAGGAATGAAGCCTACTTGGTCATGATGGATGATTTTTGAGATGTATTGCTGAATCCGGTTTGCTAGGATCTTGTTGAGAATTTTAGCATCTATGTTCATCAAAGATATTGGCCTGTAGTTCTCTTTCTTTGTTGGATCTTTACCTGGCTTGGGTATCAATGTGACTTGGCTTCGTAAAATGATTTGGGGAGAGTTCCATCTTTTTCAATCGCCTGGAATACCTTCAGTAGGATTGGTATCAGCTCCTCCTTGAATGTCTTGTAGAATTCTGCTGGAAAGCCATCTGGACCAGGGCTTTTTTTTGTAGGAAGTTTTCTCATTACGTAGTCGATTTCCTTGATTGTTATTGGTCTATTTAGGGTCTCAACTTTCTTCTTATTCCAACCTGGGTAGATTGTGTGATGTCAGAAAGTCCTTCATTTCCTTAAAATTTTCAAGTTTGTTTCCATACAAGTGTACGTAGTAGTCTCTAATGATCTTTTGTATTTCTTCAGGGTCAGATGTGACTTCATTTTTTGTGTTTCTGATTGTGCTTATTTGGTTTTTTTCTCGTTTCTTCTTAGTCAGTCTAGCTAGGGAACCATCAATCTTTTTATCCTTTCAAAGAACCAGCTTTTTGTTTCATTGATTTTTTGTATTATCTTTTTGTCTTCTATGTCCTGGATTCGGGCTTTTATTTTGGTGATCTGGATTCTTCTGCTGAAATTAGGGTTTTTGTGGTCTTGCTTTTC
>NW_007259227.1:56954-58475 GCF_000164805.1 Carlito syrichta
GTGTTTCTTGTAGAGTTGGTCTGGTGGCAGTGTAGGTTCTTAGGGATTGGATATCTGGAAAAGATTTCAATTCTCCCTCACTAATGAAGCTTAGTTTGGCTGGGTAGGTTATTCTTGGTTGAAATTGTTTCTCTTTTAGAACTTTGAAGATAGGGCTCCAGGCTCTCCTGGCCTGAAGGGTTTCTGTGGATAAATCTGCTGCTATTGTAATTGGTTTTCCCTGGTAGGTAGTCTGGCCTTTTTCTCTTGCTGCCTTTAGGATTTTTCCTTTCATAGCTACTTTGTTTAGGAGAATTATTATGTGACTGGGAGTTGGTCTTCTCATTTGTTGTCTTGCAGGGGTTCTCTGAATCTCTTGTGTTTGAATTTTTTCATCCTTAATGAGATGAGGGAAGTTTTCTGGAATGATTTCATGAAATGTTTGTTCCAGTGTGACTTCTGTTTCTCTTTTTGCCTCAGGAAGCCCAATTACTCTTAGGTTTGGTCTCTTGAAGTGATCATTCATCTCTTGCAGGTTTTGTTCTGTCTTTTTGAGCTTCTTTTCTATGCTTTTGACAGTTTGGGTTAGTTCTGTGTTTTTTTCTTCAAGCTCTGAGATTCTTTCTTCTGCTTGGCTGATTCTGCTTTCCATGCTTATTAGTCTGTTGTTCATTTCCATCACAGTAGTCTTCACTGCTGTCATTTCTGACATCAGCTCCTTCCTATTTTCCTCTTGTCTCTCCTCAATTTTTTAAATTCTCTCCATTAAAATCTTGATGTCTGGGTTTGTTGCATGTAACCAGACATTCTGGGGACTCTTCATTGTTTGTGTTCCAGAATCTGTTTTCTCAGTGTCTGATTTCCCAGGGTTCTGTGTAAGACCTATATTCTTCTTTTGGTTTTTCTTCATTTGTGCAGTTTTTCCCCCTCCCTACTTTTTCCTTCCCTCCACGTCACCGTCTTCTTTAATTCTGTTATTCAGGGGTAAAGGGATTGGTTTTACTTGTTTTTTCAATCTCCTATTCTTTATGTATGTCCTCTTACTTTGTTCAATTCTGAAGTTGCACTGTAGGTTGGAGGTGGTCGTTTTTGCAGTTTTGAGGTTTACTTAAGGGGAGAGCTGTGATTCAAAATCTGTCTGCAGGTCCTGGTTTTCACTGACAGGTGTGTGGATAATGTGGAACCCACTTCCCACTGCCCTGGAATCTGTCTGTGCAGTGGGGCTGTAGGTTTACTCCCTGAAATAAAATGTGGTTAGCAGAGGGGAGAGAATGGAGCAGATAGTGGGTTGAAGAGAGGAGTGGAGAGATAGAGGAGTAAGGGGGGAAACAAATGAGTGTGCCAACAAATATAGAGAGAGGCCTATACTGAAACAGATAAAAACAATAGACCACAGCTACAGACGAACCAACTCTCATACAAAAAAATAAAAAATAAAAATAAAACATATAGTGATGCTAACATACAAGCTAACCAACCACCTTTATTAGTGTGCTGTTCCTCTATACAAAGATACGGTTTACAGAGAGAAGAAAGAGAATA
>NW_007259227.1:58593-71958 GCF_000164805.1 Carlito syrichta
ATACAGTAGGAATAGAATTAAGTCATTAAACTAATAGAATCAATGAAGCACACTCTGAGACATTTCGTTTAAGTCCAATGTCGTTTCAGGTCTGATTTCTAGTTTTCTTTTCAAACTGGTAAATTAGTTTGCAGTTAGGGTCAGTTGCCCCTGATCTGCTGTGAAGGACAGTTCAGATTACCCTCCTTTCAGCACTTTGGTCTATGTCTTTATCAAGCTTGTTTCTCCCATTTCGGTGTTGTTACCTTGAATTGCCAGCACGTGGTGCTATCTCAGCTGTTCGCCCCAGAGGGGGTGGGACCAGACAGGAACAAGATGGCTGCCTGCCTCTGAGCAGGCAACAGGAGCCTTACGCGGGGTGGGCAGGACAGTCTCAGACTCAGGAGAGGTGGCAGCGATCCCAGCAGATCTTCCCTGAAGGGGTTTGATTTGTACACCTCGGGCCCATGTGGTGTGATATGCTACCTGTCACAGAGGCCGCAGTAGCGGTGGTGACAGCAGTGGTGGTGGGGGGAGGGGCTGCGGCGGCAGTGGCAGTGGCACTGTTTGCACCGCAGTAACTGTCCAGTTCGTTGCGATCCCAGAGGTGGCAACGGCCGAGCTCTGTATGAAGAGCAGGTTGCAATGTTGGGGTCCCCAGCCCCCTGGGGTGAAAGTCAGAGACCCACTGCAGATCTCCTTTGCAGGGCTTCAGAGACCGGGTTGCCCCGTCGCCATCTTGCCGCTTCTCCTATATGCCCATTTTATACCAATATCAGGCTGCTTTGATTATTGTAGCTTTACAATAAATTTTAAAGTCTATGATTTTGATATGTCTTACTTTGTTTCTTTTGCTGAAGATTGTTTTAGCTATTCATGGTCATTTTTGTTTTCATATGTATTTTTGTGTTGTATGGTTTCCAGGTCTGAGAAGAATGATTTGGTAATTTAATAGGCATTGCATTGAATCTGCAGATTGCCTTGGATAGGATGGACATCTTAACAATTTTTTTCTTCCAATCCATGAGCAAGGAATATTTTTCCATTTGTTTGTTTCTTCTTTGATTTCTTTGATCAGTATTTTGTAGTTTTCATCATAAAGTTCTTTTACTTCATCTGATTAGGAAGATGCCAAGGTATTTCTTCTTCTTCTTCTTGTTTTTTTCTGGCTCTAGTGATGGGATTGTGCTTTTTATTTGGTTCTCTGTCTGTTGTTGGTATATACAAATGCAACTGCCTTTAGCACATTGTTTTTATATCCTGAGACTTTGCCAAAGTTATTTATCAATGCAAGGAGATTTTTGACAGATTGCCTTGTATTTTACACATTTAGGATCATATTGTCCACAAAGAGGGGTCGCTTATTTTCCTATTTGCCTGTCTGGATACCCTTGATTTCCTTATCTTGTCTGATTGCTCTAGCTAGAACTTCCAACACTATTCTGAACAGGAAGAGTGTGAGTGGGCAGCCTTTTTTTGTTCCAGTTTTCAAGAGAAATGCTTCCAATGTCTGTTCATTTAGCAATATGTTGGATATGGGTTTATGGTAGATGGCTTTTACTATTTTGAGGTATGTTCCCTCTATGCCTAGGTGACCAAGGGTCTTTTTTTTATTATCAAGAATAAATGCTGGTAAAATCATGTGTTCCTTGTTTTTACAATTGTTGCTGTATTTAATTACAGTTATAGTCTTTGGGATGCTGAACCATCTTTGCATCCCAAGGATGAAGCCTGCTTGGTCATGGTGAATAATTTTTGAGATGTATTGTTGGATCCCATTTTCTAGAATCTTGTTGAGAATTTTTGCATCTATGTTTACCGGGCATATTGACCTGTAGTTCTCTTTCTGTGTTGAGTCTTTTCCCAGTTTAGGTATGTGTGATGTTAGCTTCATAAAATGATTTGGGGAGAGTTCCACCTATCTCAATTGCCTAGAATCATTTCAATAGTATTGGTATCAGCTTTTCCTTGTATGTTTTGTAGAGTTCCACTGGAAAGCCATCTGGTCCATTTTTTGTTTCTTGGTTTTTTTTGTAGGTAGTTTTCTTATGATGGAGTCAGTTTTCCAATTGTTATTCATCTATTTATCATCTCAATTTCTTCTTGTTTCAACCTTGCAAGTTTGTGTGATGTCAGAAATTCCTTCATTTCAAACTTATTTCCATACAGGTGTGTTATCTCTGAAAATATTTTTTATTTCTTCAGGGTCAGTGACTTGATCTTTTTCATTTCTTATCATGTTTATTTGGGCCTTTTCTCTCTTTTACCTGGTTAGTTTGGCTATGAGTCCATCAATCTTGCTTATCCTTTCAAGGAACCAGCTTTTTGTTTCATTGATGTTTTTCTATGGTATTTTTGTCTTCTGTGTACCATATTTGGGCTTTACTTTGGTAATCTGGATAATTCTGCTGAAATTGGTGTTTTGATTGTCTTGCCTTTCCAGCTCCCTTAGGTGACTTGTTTGACTGTTGACTTGTGATCTGTTTCCTTGATGTGGGTTGATGGAGATATAAATTCCCCTCTTAGAATTGCTTTCGTGGCATTTCAGAGGACTAGTAAGATGTATCTTGTGTTCATTTATTTCCAAGAATCTTTTAATTTCTGCTTTGATTTCTCTGTTGACACAAGTTATTCAGCACTGTGCTATTTAGTGTCCATGTCTTTGTGTATTTGGGGGAATCTTGTAGGAGATGACATTTATTTTTATTTCACTGTGGTCTGAAAGGGTGCATGGTACTATGTCAATCTTATGGAATTCGTCTATGCTTGATTTATGGCCAAGGATGTAATTGATTTCAGAGGATGTTCAATGTGGTGATGAGTAGAATATATAGTGTTTATAGGTATCTATTAAGTCCATTTGATCAAGTGTCATGTTAAGGTTTTGTATTTACTTATTGATCCTTTGCCTCAATAATCTATCTAGGGTTGTTAGTATTGTATTTAAGTCCCTAGTTATGATAGTGCTAGAGTCAATATCCTTTTTTGTTTATTTAGTAGTTGCTTTATAAATCCTGGTGCATAGATGCATATATGTTTAGGATAGACATTTCTTATTGATGGATTGAACCTTTATGATTATGTAGTGTCCTTCCATATCTTTTTAAAATTTTTGATAGCTTGAAGGTCTCTTTTGCTTTCCATTTGCCTGAAAGTTTGTTTTTCTTTCTTTAACTTTTAATCTGTGGGTGTCCTTTATACTGAGATGTGTTTCCTGGATGCAGCATATTGTTGGGTCATGCTTTTTAACCCAGTTTGCCATTCTATGTCTTTTTGGTGGTTCATTTAGTCTGTTCACATTCAGAATGATTATTGAAATGTGAGAGTTTATCCCTGTCATGAGACTCTTATAAAGTTTTTTTTGTTTGTTTTCTTTTAACTTTTGGGTTGATGTATGTGTGTGCTTTCAAGTTTGTAGTCATGATGTATACACTGTTGAGTTTGTGTTTTCCTGATTTCTTGGGAGGTGAGTGGTCATACTTTTTTTTTTTTCTTTCTTTCTTCTGTGCTTAGTACCTTCTTAACTGTCTCCGATAGAATTGGTCTGGAAGCAGCATAATCTCTTATGGATTGGATGTCTGGGTAGAATTTTAGTTCTCCATCACTGATGAAGCTGAACTTTGCTGGGTAGGAAATTCATGGTTGGAATTGTTTCTTTAAGAACTCTGAAGATTGGACTGCAACCTCTTCTAGCTTGTAGCATTTCAATAGATAAGTCTGCTACTATTCTAATTAGTCTTTCCCAGTAGGTAGTCTGACCTTTTTCCCTCACTCCCTTTAGGATTTTTTCTTTTCTGTCTACTTTGTGTAAGTGAATTCCTACGTGTCTCTGAGTTGGTCTTCTCATTTGATGTCTTCCAGTCTCTGAATCTCTTGTGTTTGGGTGGTGACATCTCTGATGAAGTGAGGTAAGTTTTCCTGGATAAATTCATGGAATGTTTGTTCCAAGTTGTTCTCTATTTCTCTTTCTGCCTCAGGTATGCTGATCAGGCATAAGTTCAACATCTTAACATAATTGCACATATCTTGAAGACTTTATTTTGTCATTTTAAAGTTTCCTTTCTATGTTTTTAACAGTTTGGTTAGTTCCATATTTTGATCATCAAGTTCTGAGATTCTTTATTCTGCTTAGATAATTCTGCTTTCTATGTTTGTCAGTTTAATATTTATTCTTTTCATTGTGTTCATCCCTATTACCAACTCCTTCATTCTCTCTTCTTGCCTTTCTTGATTTTTATTCATCCTCTCCATCCATACCTTGATGTCACTCTGGGGGCTTTTCATTGTTTGAGTTTAAGTCTGTATTTTCAGGCTCTGTCTTTTCAGGAGTCTGGTGGGGGGGGCGGGGAGTAACCTGTGTTCTTTCATTGATCCTTCTTCATTTATGATGCATTTTTTTCTTTCTTTCTTTTTCCTCTTTAAATCCATTGCTCAATGAGAGGGGGTATAGCTTTTACTTCTGTTTGCTCAACCTCCTATTCTCTCCTAGGTAGAGTCTCTGGATTTGTTCAATTTTGAAACTGGGCTGTGGGGTGGGAAGCTGTGCTTTCATTTTGCACTTTTGAGATTTAATTAATGTGTAATGACGGGGAGTTAAGGTTCAGAAGTTACTTGTAGATCTCAGTATTCACTAACTGGGGTGTGGACCCCCTGGTACCCACTTCCCACCACCTTACAATATGTCTATGTGGTGGAAGCATATGTATACCCCCTGAAACCTATAGACATAAGAGAAAGGAGAAAAACAAAACAAAGCAAAACAAACAAACAAAAAAACAGAGAAAAGATAAACAGACTAAAAAAAAAAAACCCCAAACCTTTGTGATTCTTGAATTCCCTCTTGTGGACATTTCTGGAACTTCAGGTTCCTTTTCTTTACTGCTGTGTTACAAGTATCACTGCTTTTTGCTTGCAGCAAGGGTGAGCAGGGTCTGGTTTCTAACCCTCCTCCCCCTGCTCTCCGTGTGATGGGGAGGAGGGGACTTTTGTGGTAGTTATATCTACCTGTGTTTAGTCCTCTCCATGTGGGCTTGATCAGGCTGCTCCTCATGTGGGTCAGACACCCCACAGACTTCTGGGGGAAGGGGCAGGATCAGTTCATTACTCACCCCTACTTATCTACTGCAAGGTCTCCCTCTCCGATTGCACTCACTGTCCTGAAATTGTTCCAGTTTGGGAGGTGGGGCATCTGGGATTCCACCTCAGTGCTGTCTCTCTGGACATTGTGCACCTAGAATATCCTTTCTAGGCCAACGATGATCAATCCCAGAGGGGTGTAGAGCTCTCCTTCAGTCTCAGAATCCAGGCTGCTCAGTAATGGGAAAGCTGGAGCATGTCTCTGCCAGGGTTCCAGGACAAAGAAGACGGCATTGGCCCATGTCTTCTCCTCTGGTGGAACTCACATCCAGATTTCCTCCCCATGCTTTCTCCATGGTCCCCACTGCCAGTGCCTAACCTGTTGTTGTAGGTGGTGCTTTTGGGTCAGATGCCAGGCATAGAGAGTTGGCTGGTTTCTGCCACCTCTTCCCAAGAAATGCCCCATGAATAGCAGATGTTCCTGTTTGAAGGGGGCACCAAATTCAGAGCAGTAGTAAATGGCAGTCACTTTTTTAGGGAAGCCCCAACACCTGTTCTCATGTCCCTTCTCAATCACTCACCCACTTGCACACACACATACACACACAAAGCGATTCATCCCTATGCACATTCACCCATGCAGAGACTCACGCACTTTGAACAGTTCTGTCACCATCTTGCCCCAGTCCCCACAAAAGTGTCAAGACATTTACATAAGAGAAAGAACAGTCTTTTCAACAAATGGTTCAGAGACAATAGCTATATACATGCAAAAGAATAAGGCTGGACCTCAACTTCAAACCACATAAAAAATGAACTCAAAGTAGATCATAGACCAAAATAAAATTACTAAAAATATAAAACTCTTAGAAGAAAACAGTGCAGTAAAACTCCATGATTTCTTTTATTCAACACCAAAAGCACAATTGGCAAGGAAAAAAATTAAATAAAAAAATAGGACTTTATCAACATAAAAAATTCTGTATGCTTTGCATGACATCTTCACAAAAATGAAAAGACAACCTATAGAATGGGGGGAAATATTTCTTTCATATGGCTATATTCACATTACTCAGCATATCCTGGCAAACTTCATGTATATAATTTAACTGAAGTTAGCCCTAAAAAATATTTTAAATGACTTACACCAAGTGGTAGAATAAATTAGAAGTGTTTCAAAATGTACATTGGAGTAATTCTAGCAATTGCTTTTATGCCAGTTGAAGCAATCTAAAAGATGTATATGTAGTCTTCAAAAATAGCATATCACAGTAGGAGCTGTCTTGAATGTTACACTTCACTTTTCTGTGTTGATATATTTAATACAAATAAAATACATATATTTGACAAAATTTAAAAAAAAACAGTAGTTCGACAACTCTGTATGGTGCATATTTTGCTCAAGCACAATTTTTCCTAAAAATGGACATTAACATCTCTTTCTTTTCAGTACTTTTAAAAATAATAAAATATGAACGGAATTAAATCCAATAATCCTTCAGAGAAGTGTGAAACGTTGAGGAAATAAATTATTAATTGCTAATTTAGGTTACTGTGAAATAATACAGCTAAAAACTCTTTATGATTCTCAGGTGCAACTCTTACTCATTTTGAAAAACAAAAATTCAACCAAGTATTTCAGGACATGTGTTTTTCATAAAACATTATTACCAGATAATTCCCGATAGGCTAACTATGTCAGCATTTATATGGTATACAAATTCTTTTCATGGCTGATGTAATCAATTGTAATGATTAAATTATTATGAAACAGTTAATTGGCTCCTAATGAATTGTATAAATATAGTTAAAACATATAAATGCAAGGATATTATGGTATATTAATTTTTAATTCTCGTTATTGATCTAGTGTTATAGTCCTAACTCATCTGTATGGTATGATGAATATAGTGTCATCCTTCTGGAAAATGACTTATAGAAGGATTTCACTGTCTGGTGCATCAAGATTCACACTTTGTCTCCTAATTATAACTGTGGCAGTTCCTCATCCAATCAGTGGCACAGTGAATCAGACATTATCTCTTGAGCACAGCTGCACGGATCTGTCAGGCCCCAAATTGTTAAATCTCAGGGTTCTGAATGGTATTCTCTTCTCTGTTTCTTAAACAAAGTTTTCATGTTTAATTAAGATTTAAACTAAGGTAATGCTTAGACTGTGACTTATTTGCTTTTCACCTAAGTTAGTTATCCAACAGACAAAATAGCTTTAATATTTTTGAAAGAGAAGAGGACCGATGTTAAAAATTAATACTGTAGATGTCTTCACAATGGAACTATCTTTATAATATGTATGTTTGCATTTTTTTCGTTTTAGTTGACTCTAAGTCAAATTTAAATAATAAACATGCTAGATAGAATTAAAAGTACCCAGTTAATCCAAAAAAAGACCCATTAAGTGCCAAATACTCAATTCTACTGTAATCCAGATGTGTAAGAGGACATAATGAGAAATAGATCTGGGAAAATCTAATTTGGGAGATAAGATGTGTACATATTAAAAGATAACTAAGAATTCAAGCCTCTGTAATAATTACAATTTCGTTGATATACACAGTTAGAAGTACACAAGTTGAAGGAAAGGAATTGCTCCTTAAGTTTAGATGGCAAAAATATCCTTATAGAAGAGGTTCCAATTATGAATCCAGACATTCTCCTCGTTTGCTTTTCCTCAAATACTTCTAATAGTTGCCAGGAAACTTATTATTACTATTTTAAATTCTGTATTTCCAGAGTCTCTCCCTTCCTCTTTTCTTGTCCTGTCCTAGTACCCTACAACCTACTGGAATGGATATGATCCTCTTTACAATATGGGTGCTTAGACAGAAATTTTGATATTCATCAGTGAGGCACAAAAAACAGACTGTCCACATATGTAATAATGAATGATTTTTCACACACACACACACACACATATTCACTTTTATTCATGTAGTTCCTGGAACCCCAAGTTGGAGACATGTAATAAGACCTAGCAGCTCTAATAGGAAGAAAAGTGAAAGTCAGCTTTTCTTCTAGTTTATTTGCTCCCAGAGATCAAATATATGTTTTTTATAGTCTTTTCTGTAGTTTCTGAAACTACCTTAGCTAGATAGATATTACTTTGTTTTATAAGCTTGGAAGTCTGCAGCTAATGCTAATATGTTTCCATTTCAGTATATCACCTCTTTCTAATTGATACATAATTGTTGTACATGTCTTTGTGGTACACGTGATATTTTGATACATGTATCTAATGAATAATGATGGTATCAGGGTAATTGGGATATACATAGTCTCAAATAGTTACCATGTCTTTGCATTGGAAATATTTCAATTATCCTAGTCCAACTATTTTAAAATATACAATAAATTATTAAGTATAGTTACCTTACTGTACTGTCAAATACTAGAATGTATTCCTTCCAACTGTATTTTGTACTCATTAACCAACTTCTCTTCACCCCTCACCACTTCCCCACCTATGATACACACTACTCTCTAAGACCTCCATGAGATTAACTTTTTTAGCTTCCACATATGAGTGAGAACATGTGACAGTTGTCTGGCTTATTTCACTTAACATAATGACCTCCAATTCCATCCTTGTTGCTGCTAATAACAGGATTCTATTCTTTTTATGGCTCAATAATATTCCTTTGTGCATATATACCACACTTTTCTTATTTATCCACTGCTGAACACTTAGGTCAAGTCTACATTTTTACTACTGTAAATAGTCAATACATCACTTCTTGATGGATAATTGAAAACTACTTCTACTTGTTATTCTTGGTCCTGCCTGATATGCTTTATATCTTCAAGAAGTTTGGCATTACACTCAAGTCTTTCTGAAGAGGAATGGATTGGATACATTGTAACATTAAATTATCTGACCATAAATTTCCACATATGCATTGTTTCTCATACTTACAAGGTATCATTTTCCAATTTTATTTCTTTTCCTTAGAAGACTGTTACTAAAAATAGAATCTAATACTACAATAGGTGACCTTTCTTTTCCACTGAACCAAACATTGCTATATTTATTATTTTGTCATATTAGAATGTTACTAACAACTCATAGCTATATTATTTATCATTATTAATAACTATAACTATATTTTATATACACTAATCAGTTGTAGAAGGAGTTATTTATGTTTAGTTTGAGATTAGCAAAACTCTCTACATATCATTTAAGTTTATGCAACTCAGTTTAGGTGAAAAGGGTAACGAAACAATGTTGCCTTGACTTGGTGCTAGGAAAATAAGAAATTGTCAGTAAATTTAAAATAAAGTCAAGAGGAAACTCATTTTTAACCTTGTCATTGGGTTAAGTTTTACTAAAAGGGGAAAATCAGCCGGGCATTTGAGGGCTAGAGGAGCACAGAGCTTGCCCCACTAGCAAAAAAGGAAAGCTACAAATCAGAGTTAAGATGCTGAGTCATCAACATGCAGGTTCTAAGGTAAATAATAAGGAAGTAGTTGAGACAAAGCAGAGTACAGAGTAAAAGAGACCTTAATCCAGAAAGATGAGAAGTTTGTGTAGGGGCAAGGGAAATAATATAGACTGAAGAACTTGTTAAAGTTCTGTAATATGCAGCAGGCTCAAGATATTATATTTGATCTTTTAATATTGCTCTTAAAATAATCATTCTTAGTAGATTTGCATATTTTCCAATTTAAGTACAAAAATATCTATCAGTTTAAAGGGCAAGATAGTGGCTACCCTTGTCAAGGATGCAGTTAGTGACTGGGAGGTGGCAAAGGAGTAGTTCTGGCGGCTGGCAATGTTCAACTTTTTTTTTTTTTGGGGGGGGGGTGTTGGAGTCTCACTCTGTCGCCCAGACTGGAGTGCAGTGGCAGCTCCCGGCCACCGCAGCCTCGACCTGCTGGGCTCAGGCGATCATTCCACCTCAGCCTTCCGAGTAGCCGGAATTACAGGCATGTCCTACCACGTCCGGCAGATTTTTTTTTTTTTATTTATTGTAGAGATGAGGTCTCGCCAAGTTGCCCAGGTGGGTCTCAAACCCGTGGGCTCAGGCAATCCACTCACCTCAGCCTCCCAAAGCGCAGGATTACAGGCCAAGCCACCGAGCCCGGCTATGTTCAACTTTTTGATTTGGGTATTCTTATAGTAGGAGTGTGTTCAGTTTGTGAAAAATTTATGTTTACTAGGTGTGTACTTCTTAATATATATTATATTTAAATATTGTTATAAGTGTCAAATATAAACATGTTATGTTATATTTTAATATGAACAATAACAGTTATTTTAAAAGAAGAGGTGAGTAGATTTAAAAGGAAAGCTGCCTCCACAGTACATCTGCCATAAGTGAATGGTTTTGTAGGCATCTCTCAAGTCCTGGGATATGAGCACTGCTGCAGAACGGCCTCTGCACTAGCTCACTGAGAACACCTTTCTGTCTTTTTCAGCATGCCTCAATGCTTCATCCTATGTTAGTATTCTCAACACCTAATTCAATACTAATAAGGGGAATGCTTCATTATTGTGTGCTGGGGTGGGGCAGATAAACAAAATAAAACAATAATTTTCATAATTCTCTATCCATGGTTCTGAGACTGGATATCCTCAAATACTGGGTCATCTGTCCAGTATATATTTGCAACCCCTGATGCACAGAAAGTGATGATTTTTGCCTCCAGATTGTTTTGTGGTTGTGATGGTTGTTTTTAATCGTGGACACATGATTAAGAGGTTAAGTAGAGTCCCAGCACAGCTGCATTCTATTTCCAGGATCCAAGATTTGTTAGTGCTTCCTCCCCTGCAGCTTTTTTCCTTTGCATTACAGTGATGCTCTCATGGGCTCTGCCTTCCAAATGCTATTTTATCAGGAGTAAGGACTTTATTTCCCATTAGTTTATTTCCTTAGATCAGATGAGACATGGTGTGATTATTTATTGTGTATGTCAATTTGATTGGACCATGGAATGCTAAGATACTTGGTCAAATATTCTGGATGTCTGTATTTTCACACGAGATCTATATTGGAGTTGATAGAATGAGTAGAAGAGATTGTCAGCCCTAATGTGGATAGCCCTCATTGAATCAAAGGCCTGAATAGAACAAAAGGATTCATCTGCTAAGGATTAAGGAGCAAAATCCTTCTGCCTGACTTCCTGAGCTGGGACATTAGTGTTTTCCTGCTTTTCAGACTAGAATGAAGGTGAAACAAAAAAAGGGCAGAAGCACTAAAAGGCATCAAAATTGATGAGTTCAAAAACTATTTGGAGCAGTGGAAAAAGCATATCGATAGGTGTATTGCATCAAATGGAGAGTACTATGAAGGTGACTGAAGTTTAAACATGTAAGAATAAATACACAGTTTTCCAAATAATTATAATAAATGATTATAATAAATAATTATAAATAATATGGAATAAATAATTCCAGTTTTTTGGGGATCCCCCTTGTATGTAGATGGGCAAGGTTATGATAGCTAAAACAAAACAAAATCAAAATATTATTCTGACTGGATTATAGTAACCGATATTATTTTTTATCCATGATACATTTCTTTTAAAACATAAGTATCTAAGATATTTTATAAGAGGAGTAAAAACAATATATTTTATAAAGAAAAAAAATCCCATGCACAAGTTGACACATATCACATTTATATATTTTCTTTCAACCAAGTTTAAATAATCATAAACAGAATTCTGCAAAAAAAAAAAAATGGTTTTTCTTCAGTGCATGTGCTGCTAAAGGAGGGAGAACTTGGTTCTTTGGGCATATTGCAGACAGGTGTTCAATCATCCCTATTAAAGAAAGGTGCCATGACAGGTGAAGTGACCTATTTGAGAAGGTTCCCTGTTTAGTTTAAACCAAGAGTGAGGTCAGAAAAGGGCCCTGCAGGCTATTTAGACCTCCCTAGCAGGAAGAATGAGACTTAGTGGTGCCAGTTATCTATTTCTGAAAGCAAAGTACTTCCACCCTGGTGTGGACAGTATTTATTCTGTCATTTGGCTGTTTTAGAGTGAGAATGACTTCAAAGAGTTCTTATTCAGGAGAAAGAGAAGTCAATTTAAAATTTCAACTTTTACTGGAAAGACTTCAAATACCAAGTCTAGAAACCAGAAAAAAAAAAAAAAAAGAGGAAAGACTGAATCACTATTTGATTTGTTATAGAATGTACCCTTACTTTTGAATTTAGAACTTATACAAAAAATATGTTAGCTCAGTGAAATAAATGCATATACACAAGGACTGGCACAGTACCTTGTCAGATTGTAAAAGGTTTTAACTACATATTAACTAACTGAAATCAATGCTTTAAAAAGCTAACTACTGCTAAAAGCTCGAGTAGAGCTACAAAAGGCAAAGAAGAGCCACATATACAACCTAACCAACCTCTAAGGACACCTAAATTAATCTTAATTATATCAAATGCTATACAGTTTAATATAATTCATGACTTTTTAAATGAATGTTAATCAAATATATTTAAAGAAGACCTCTTTAGTGTCATCAGATACATGGTATTCTGCAACTCAAAGTAATACAAGTTTTCCATGGGTGGACAGCATAATTATTAAAACACATCCTCAGCTAAACAGTGTTATAATATTTTCTTATTCATTAATAGGCTTCCTACAGGGAAATACTAAGAAAATATATTCTATTTAAAATACTTCAATGCTTTTAAATTGTAGGAGAATGTTAGACTAAAATTTTTAAAGTGGATAAATTATTGCTTGGATGCTTTTCATAAACATTCCAGTGAAACAATAGCATATTATCATACTAGCGAGTTAAGGAATGTTTCTGCATCAAACTCATGAATAAAATCTGAAAGTAAAATTTTGATCAGTGGCTGGGAAAATACATTTTTCATTGCATTGTAAATGTACACAATTATAAGTTATATACAATTATAAAAGATACTCATTTAAAAAACATATGCCTGGCTGGGTGCAGTAGTTCATGCCTGTAATCCAAGCACTTTGGTATACCAAGGTGAGAGGATCCCTTAAGGCCAGGAATTAGAGATAAGCCTGGGATCCTGTCATTACATACAATAAAATAAATAGCCCTGTGGTGGTGTACAACTATAATCCTAGTTACTTGGGAGGATAAAGCAGAAAATCACTTGAGTCCACGAGGTCAAGGCTGCAGTGAACCATGAGTGCTACTGCATTCCAGACTGGGCGACAGAGTGAGACTCAGTTTCTAAAAGCAAAATAAAATAACAATAAAAAACCCGGCATCGCGGGGCTCGGAGGCTCAGTTTGTAATCCCGCGCCTTTGGGAGGCTGAGGTGAGTGGATTGCCTGAGCCCGCACGTT
>NW_007259227.1:72075-122862 GCF_000164805.1 Carlito syrichta
GGTAGCGCGTGCCTGTAATTCCGGCTACTGGGAAGGCTGAGGCGGAAGGATCGCCGGAGCCCAGCAGGTCGAGGCTGCGGTGGCCGGGAGCGGCCGCTGCACTCCAGTCTGGGCGACTGAGTGAGACTCGAACTCAAAAACAAACAAACAAAAAAACCTGGCATCAATAATAATATAAAATATAACTAAAAACAACAAATGCATTTTGGTGATCATCTCCCTGAGGATGACATCTAAGCTTTATCTATTGGGCCAACACGGGGGAAATCTGAATACCTTGAATTAAGAGTTTGAAGGCACTCTGGGTTCAGCAATATAGACCAAGTGGCTAGATAAGTTACCAATGTATGCCTTGGATAAGTCAAAAAAGAGAAAATGAGGCAGCAATTTTTTAAATGATAGAATTAAAAAATTTAGTGTCAAAGGTGACTATGGCATTATGTTATTTGAATTTTCAGGGAACTCCATTAATTAAGACATCAATGTTTCTTCAGAATTTGCTCAGAAATTAAACCTAGCATCCTAGTAGATGATGTGGTAAAGGAACTAATGAGTAATTGGCCCTTCATTATATAAATGGCACTAACTTAAAAGAAAATAGCAGATAAAGCATGCAACAGTTGATAAAAGACAGCAATGGAATAGATGTAGAGAAGTAGATATTTCATTATTCTATTGATGAGAGTATAAAATGGCCTGATTTTTAGAGTTGATAACCAAAAATTCTTAGTCAAAATTTATCATTTGATGCCAATATTCTATTTCTAACACATCATTCTAAAATAATGATAATTTGGTGTATTATTAATTAGAATAGCCAATTTATGGAAAATTTAAATGATCTGTCTAGGAAACAGGAAACAAATAATATAGCAACATGCTGTAATAAATCTTGTATATTGGCCGGGCATGGTGACTCAAGGCTTTAATCCCAGCACTTTAGGAGGCCGAGGTGAGGAGATTGCCTGAGCCCATGGGTTCAAGAACAGCCTGGGCAACTTGGCAAGATCTCATCTCTACAATTGAAAAAAAAAAAAAAAAGCTGGGCTTGGTAGCACGTGACTGTAGTTCTATACTTGAAAGGCTAAGGAGGAAGGATCGCCTGAGCCCAGCAGGTCAACACTGGGATGGCCATGACTTTGCCACTGCACTCCAGCCTGGGTGACAGGGTGAGACGCCAACTCAAAAAAAAATAAAATAAAATAAAAAAATAAAATAAAAAATATTGCATATAGATAGGCATTTTAAAGTTATGTTAAAAATAGTAAAGTTGAACTGACCTGAAAATTCTTGAATCAGATTAAGCATTTTAAAGCAACATAAAAAATGGGAGTATTCTATTTTTTATAGATGCCATAATGTCCCCTATCTCTGGTTACTCTCCATCTGATTTTTTCCAAGTTTCTGAGGGTTTTCTCTGGTCTCATGAATATTCATGAAGACTGAAGTACCAAGAGGTTAACACCCTTGAGAGCAGCCCTCAGCCAATAATGGAGAGGAGTTTGTGAACAAATACTCTAAGTTCCTCATCTATTGGGTAGGACAATTCTGAGTTATGTTCTCTACAGTTCTCAGAGGTTCCCAGTGGACTGAGTCCAGGTCTCCGCCAGTGGTAATTTAGTAATTCATGACCCTAAATGAGCTTTCTTTCCATCCACCTGTCATTTTTGTACCCATACTCTGCTTTATCTCTTAAACAAAATGATTTGCTCTCCAGTCCTTACTTACGGTCTGTTTATGGGGGGGGAAAAAATCCAACCTATGGCTATATTTTAAGTGTTATATATATAGTGTGTGAGCACACACACGTTTGTGGTATAAGACAATAGGATTATAAACCAGGATGCTAGTGGTGCTTCTCTGGACAATATTTACAATTTTCTATTTAGATTTTACTACTATTCAGCACAGGTAAGATTTGTGGACTAGAAAGTCAAGTCAATGCAGTGGGCTTCCAAGGAAGCCCACTGAGTCCTAGGCTGAGGAAAAATACACTCCAGATGTGGGAAGATGATGGTTTGCAGCTTATACACTGCCTTTCTGCAGTGGGAGTGCCCTTTATATTTTGGAACTTGGCAGCATACAGGCTGAAGGAATGGTCTTTCACTGGGCCTGCAGTGAATATCTGGAAAAAACAAAGTGAATGAGGTGGAGCTGTCATAAAAGCAAGAGAAACCAAAGCTTTCCTATAGCATATCAATTTAGCACACAGTAAAAATAATATATTAATTTCTTTTCTGGCTAGAAGATCCCTTCTGTCATCTTGACTGCTGTTTTTCATAATTGCTTTTAAAAAAGACTATGCAACTCTAAAACAACTGAAGTCTATTAAAATAACACAAGAATATACATATCAATGTCATCATACTATGGTGAGGGCATATTCATTAGTGCAGCATAAATTCACATGAAGGAATGTCAACATTGAGTATATACAAATTTTAAGAAATAGAACTACAGATTATTTGGACAACCTCCATTAATTTTCTTGATGTTGAAAGACAATGATTTATTACCCTATCTCTATGCATATCGTGTGTATAATTCTCTACAAAATGTAGGGATGTTTTTGTTATAAAAATTAGACATCTTGCTCAGAATTTGGTTTTTATTCATTAAATAAATGAACCAAAGAGAAATATCTACCATACATCTCAATTGTGTTACTGATGCCATGGGTTGATAATTTTACCTTATTAAGCATTAATGTCCTGCTTATTCCATTTAATTCTACATTTAAAAAAATTAGACAGAATTTTGTTTTAACCTAAATTACACATGAAATAGGCAACTTTGTTTATGTTAATTATATTTTATTTTAAGAAGATGATAAGGTCAATCTATGAATTTAAAATGATATATGTAATCTTGGAGAGAAAACAAGGTTGAATAAAAAAAGTAAATTTTTCATTTAAAAAAATAAAATTATGTAATTCCAATATTTATCTAAAACTAATACAGGAAAACACAGGCTAGTGGTGAATCAGACTTCCTATTGCATTAATATGAATATCATGTATACGTTAAGACAACTTGACAATGTTTGAATATTTATTAGAAAAATATAACAACAAATATTTTGTCATTTTGATTCTGGAGCAGAAAAAAATATTAACTGCATAATAAAATTATTACCTTTGTCATTATTCTACTTTCATTATTCTATTTAGTCAAGAAAAACTAAAAGTTGTGTCTACATGACTACTGAAAATTCTATGGAACAAAATTCTGTTTAAGAAATATGAGTTATTTAAAAACGCTTTGAAATATTCTGTTATGTATAGATTCACAATATTGGTAGAAACTTCAAATTGTATTCACAAATATATTATCTAAATTTTAGCACCAAACAATCTGGTATTTAGGTGCAAACTCAACTGAAGTATTTCATGCTTCAAGAAAGTGAAACAAAACACATTTCAGGAATGGCCTTACACATAATAGATATTTAGCAGGGCTTATTATTAAGAATAAATAATTACAGTGTAAACATGAGATTTAACTTGCTCTTTTATATATAAAATCTGATCTGACATTCCACTAATGGAATTGAAAGGCAGAAAGCCTTAAGAAAACATATTAAAACATATACTAGAAAACATTTCCTGTATAGAACATTTTTATTCAATGTTCTTTTGAGTTAATACTTGAAAAAAATAAATATTCAATTTTAGCAGAACTCAAAAATGTTTAGAGCAAGGTGAAATATGCTATTGAATTGCTATAATCAATGTCAATTTTTCTCAATACGTACATACTGAAATGCCCTTAGAATAAGTTTATAAAGCACAAAGATAAAGTTTAGCTTGGGAAAATATTAACTGCCCATCAAATCTATTCATTTAAGTATGTATTGTAAAATCCTATAGATGAATAATTTGGCAAGGTCTTCTTATTTATGTTTTGAACTGAGAGATGTATTTAATTAAAAGATAAATACTAAATGTAGATTTCTTCTTGGTACAAAAAATTTGTTCTCAGGTCTAAATGTATGAACTGATTTTAATGTGTGTTATGTATACATAACATTTTCACAGTCTAGAGATATTTCCCCTTTTATTTTCATCTTTATATCTATACTAATTTTAACATTAAATAATATTAAATAATAAAATAAGTATAATTTAGCAAATTATATTACATTAAATTATACATTACATTGACTATAATATTACATTGAAATACGTCTTTCGCCTCATAATGAACCTCTATGTTAACATTTAATATTTTTATTGATACTTAATAGCTGTACATTTTTATGGGGTACATGTAATCTTTTGATATATGCATGCAATATGTAATGATCAAATCAGAGTAATTTACAGGCATATTTATTGCCTCAAATATTTATCATTTCTTTGTGTTGAAAACATTCCAAATAATCTCTTCTAGCTATTTTTACATATTTAAAAAATTCTTTTTAACCCAGTCTCTCTACTGTCCTATAAAACAATATAACTTATTCCTTCTAACTGTATTTTTGTGCCCATTTACCAACCTCTCTTTCTTCCTCAGACCCCTCACTCTTTCCAGCTTCTAGTAACCACCACTATACTCATTACTTCCATGAGATTAACTTTTTTGCTCCTACATACAAGTAGGAACATGTGATCTTTGTCTTTCTGTTTCTGACTTATTTCATTTAACATAATGACCTCCAGTTCCAGTTATGTTGCTGCAAATGACAGGATTTCATTCTCTTTTATCATGACTGAATAATATTATATTGTGTATATATACCACTTTTTAAAAATCCACTCATTCATTGATGGACACTTAGGCTGAATCCATATCTTGGTTACTGTGAGTACTGCAATAAATATGAGAATGTAGATATTTCATTGATATACTGATTTCCTTTATTTTGGATATATACCCACAGGTGGGTTTGTTGAATCATATTGTGGTTCTATTTTTAGGTTTATGAGAAACCTCCATACTGTTCTTCAAAGTTGCTGCACTAATTTCCGTTTCCAGCAAGAGGGTAGAAGGGTTCCTCTTTTTCCACAGTCTCTCCAGCATCTGTTATTGCCTGTCTTTTGGACAAAAGACATTCTAACTGAGCTGACATGATATCTCACTGTAGTTTTGATTTGCATTTCCTCAATGATTAATGATATTGAGAATATTGTTATATACCTCTTGGTCATTTGTATGTCTACTTTTGAGGACAAGCTATTCAAATCTTTTGCCCATTTTTAAATGAGATTATTTTTAGTCTTTTTGCTATTAAGTTGTTTGAGTTTCTTATATACTCTGGTTAGTTGGTGGTAAACATATGACCTTATTGTTGAGTTCTTTATTTTGTTCCATTAGTCTAAGTTTCTAGTTTTAGACCAATAACCTGCTGTTTTAGTTACTATAGAATTACAACACATTTTAAGTAAGGTACTGTAATGACACTAGCTTTGTTCTTTTGTTAAGGATAGTTTTGACTGTTCAGTCTTTTTGTTGTCCCCTATGAATTTTAGGATTATGTTTTTAATTCTGTAAAGAATGGTGTTGATATTTTGATAGAGAGTATATTTAATCTGTAGATCATATGGATAGTATGGTCTTTTATAGATATTAATTTTTTTGATCCATGAGCATGATAATTTTTTTTCTACTTCTTTGTGTTATCTTCAATTTCTTGTATCAGCGTTGGGTAGTTTTCCTTGTAGAGATTGTTCACTTCCTTGCTTAAACTTATTTCTAGGTATCTCAGTTTTTTATAGCTATTGTACATGGGCTTGCCATCTTGATTTCTTTCTTGGTTACCTATTTTTTGTACACTGGATTTATATTCTGCAACTTTATGAAATTAATTTTTCAAACCTAAGAGCTCTTTGGTGAACTCATTGGGTTTTTAAAGATAGGATTATATCATCAGCAAAGAAGGACAATTTGACTTTCTGTTTTCTGACTTGTTTGACTTTTATTTCCTTCTCTTGCCTGATTGCTCTGGCTAGGACTTCCATTACTATGCTGAATAGAAGTGGTAAAAGTGAGCATCTTTGTCTTGTTCTAGTTCTTTGAGTTGGAGTCACTCTGTTGCCGAGGCTGGAGTGCAGTGACACAACTGTGTCCCACAGTCTCAATCTGCTGGGCTCAGATGATCCTCCTGCCTCATTCTCTTGAGTATCTGGGACTACAGTCATGCACCACCATGCTCAACGATTATTGTTTGACTTGTTTTAGAGATGAGATGCTATTAATTTGAATAAGCTTTTTAAACCTTGTCTATCTCTCTACTCCTTTAAGGCCAATGACTACTAGATTTGTCTTTTAAGGCTATTTTCTATATCTTATAAGTATTGTTTACTCTTGTAGTCATTTTTCTCTTTTGACTGTGTATTTTCAAATTGCCTGTCTTTGAGCTCACTGATTCTTCTGCTTGATCAATAGTGGTTTTGAGACACTCTGGTACATTTTTTAGTTCATCAATCGTATTTTTAGCTCTAAGATATTTTTACATTTCAATCTCTTTGCTAAATTTTTCTAAGAAGTTTATTAACTACGTCTTTGTGCCCTTTTTAGGTTAATTGAGTCTCCTCAAAACAGTTATTTTGAAACTTCTATATGAGCACTGACACATCTTTGTCTTTTCAGGGTCTGTCACTGGTGAGTTATTTAGTTCATTTGCTGAAGTCATGTTTACCTGAATGTTCATATTGCTTATGGATGTTAACTGATGTTTAAGCATTGAAGATTCGATAGTTTTTGAAGTCTAGTCTTGTTTATACCTATTTTTCTTCAGAGGGCCTTCCAAAAATTGAAAAGACTATTTAATTCCCTAAACCTGTGATCATTTTAGCCATTTGGCACTAGAGGGCACCCTAAGCCCAGTTACACTGTGACTCTCTTGCATACTCATGTATGATGGGACTGGGGAAAATCAGGGAACTTTCACTGAGTTCCTAATCAAAGTTTTCTTTTTTTTTCTTTTTCTTTTACTCAAGTAGAAGAAAAGTCTATACACTGAGCTGTGTGGAGAAGGGGGAGTAATTATGCAAGCACTTCTTTGGCTGCCACAGCTAGCATTGCCCTGGGTCACATCTGAAACCCGCAACTGGCTACTACTACCCTGCTCACTCATCTACTGCCTGATTATTGCTGATGCTTATTTGGGGTCAATGGTGACTTTAATCAGCTGGTAGTGATGCTGACTGAGACTCTGGTCTATACTACAAGACAATAGACTACTTTCATACCTGGGATGGACCTAGAAACGTCATTCAGAGCAGTGGCCTGGAATCAAGGACTTCAGGGCTCTGCTTGCTGCGGTTTTATTGTGTCATGGCTGGTACTAGGTTCTCAGACAAAGTCTTTGTACTTTTCCTTCTCCTTCTCCCAAGCAGTTCTGTGTGCTGCACAACCTGGCATTGGGAGAGAGGTGACACAGGCATACCATGAACAGTAAAACTGAGGACACACTGGGTTGCATCCTGAAGCTCACAATCTCTCAGACCAGTGTAGTACCAGTCCTCACTGAAGAACTGTGGTTGCTGTTGCTTGGCTGCCACTGAAGTTTATTCAGGCCTAGAGGTCACTTTAATCAATTGGTGGTGTGAATCAGGCCAGGACTCAAGTTCCTCTTGCTGGGTCAGTGAAGTCCTCATTGGTCCATGGTGGGTCTAAATGTTCCCCTCCATGGATGCTGGATTAAAATCAAGGATCATGGAATTTTACCTGTTGCTGTGTTTCACTGTGTTGCGACTAAAATTGAATTCTGATGCAATGTCCCATGCTTACTTCCTCTTCTTCCCCTCCAAAACCACAGATTTTTCTCTTTAATTGTGCTGCCTGGAGTTTTGGGGAGGAGTAAGGTATATAGCGTAAGACTGTTCTTCTTACACATTCAATGTGTCTTTTCATATTATGATGCTGAAAACCAGGCACTGCGATCACTTACATGAATTTTTAGTTCTTGTAAAGGTGCTTTCTTGCATGGATAGTTGTTTAATTTGATGTTCCTGTGGGGAGATGATTGCTGGAGTGCTAAACCTCTAATTATTTGCATATCCATATTTGACTACAATGGAAAAATAAAATAACCACATATTTTATCATTTGTTTAAAATTGTTGTGTTGTTTTAATTGCTTACTGTTTGTCAGCTATTTTGCTAAGCATTCAGCATCCATTAACTCATATAATTGGCAAAATAAACCTATTAAATAGATTAGTTTATTCTTATCTGTTCCCACTGAATAGGTAAGATCATTGAGACTTAAACAGGTCATCTAAGTCCACACAGCTTCTATGTGGCAAAGTTGAGATTTAAGTAGATCTACTCAAACCTGGGCTCTGATTATTTAGTGTAACTAAAAAATTATCCTATCATTCCCTGTAGAAATCTTGCAGCTTACTGTATGTGCATGCCTGTAACCATGCCTAAGAATTGAATATTTTGTAATACATGAGTTAATTTCTAATATACACTGTATATTAGAAATGTATTTTATTTTAAAAATATTCTTTGGAAGGATGTGATGCAAGAACACCATCTATAAACAAAAGAATTTAAGATATACCAATAATGTATATCTTGTACTCATGTTCCTTTCCCCAAATTTCTTAAATTAAGAACAGAGTATATATTTCTTAGAATAAGGTTCTATTACGTAACATGATTTGGCAGTGATCAAGCCCATCATTATAGAGTGGTTTAAAAAAACAAGTTCTGCAATTAGATTGGCATCACAGCCTTATTCTACCATTTACTGACCATCTGCCACTGGGAAAGTTAATTATCTGTTCTTTGTCTCTGATTCCATATTTGTAAAACAAGTGAAGCATTAACACTTTGTAGAGTTGCAATGGTGATTCACTTACAAACAGTACTTAGAATGATAACTAGTAGAAAGTGCTCCATTAATATTAGGTATTGCAATGAAAGTAATGAACAGTAATGTAATATATAAGGTGCTCAGATCCAATCCTTCTACCACTGGTCCCTATCCTTGTCTATCTTTCTTTAATTTATTTATTCTGTCTTATAAATCTTGATGATTTTTATTTTTCTAGAAATAAATTATTTTACTTTTTATTTCATTACATATACAAGCTTTCTTTATTAAGAAGAAAAAATTTGGTACTTTTTAGCAGTTTTATATTATTTCTGCTCTGTCAGCTGAGTGCACAAAGTATAAACTCAGTTACTTTCTAATCAATCACTCAAAGTATGTGGGTTTGGCATTGCATGCTGGTTGGTTAATAGCTCTAATGATGTTCTCAGCAGTAGGATGGTTTTTTAGCTCAAGTTTCAGTCTTCACTAATATTCCTGTGTAACATTCTCTTTTATCATTTTGTCATCTTGTTGATGGATTTCCATATGCTGAGGTATTTGTAAAATCTATCAATTGTCAATTTTAGGATTACATTTTCATTACAAAAGGTAAGCTTTCTAAATGTTTCATTTCAAGCTTACAAATGATCATTTCTTTCCTTTTTATGAGAATCATTTCCTTCTCATTATAAAACAGCTTATAAAATCCAAATTCATTTTAAATTCCTTCTTCCACAAAGGTAGGCAAGGAGAAATGTCTCTTGGGTATTTTCAAGTAACTTTATTCTCCATCTTTGTCTATTAATCCAGTGAATTAGTAAAGCATAAAATCAAGTTTTGAAACTTCAAGAAAAAGCCTTTAGAAATTTTTAGAATCATATTAACAGGATACACCTCTGGGAAATTTCTAATTAATATGTTTCATCCCATATCATTTTATTATAAACATTTAATTGATTCTATTTCAAGATGGCTGACTAGAAGCAACTAATGAGTGCCTCTGTCACAAAGACAGTCTCTAAATAATGAGTAAATATTAGCTCTTCAGGAGATCATTTAGGAGTGCATGCTGAGGTTCATCAGAGAAGCAACAAGAACCATGGAGAGTGAAGTAGCTCGAGGCTGGGCAGCCCATAGAGCCTGCCCCAGGGTGGAAATGAGAGAGAATAACTAACGTGGGGAAGGGGTGAGAAACTGAGAAAACACCTGGGGTTCCATTCCTCCATCTCAAACCATTGTAACCCAAGTCACAGGAAATTCCTTTGGATCACCCCCATCCAGCTGGAAACTGTCCAGAGTCTAGACAGAGGCACTGCTTAAGATTACATGGAACTCAGCTTTTGCTCCCTGTTAAATACAGTACCAGCTGCTGCCACCCTGCCAAAGAAGAAGGCCTGATGTGCTTGTGCAACCCCAGGACAGATACCACAGCCTCAAATCATATCACGTAGACCCCCTCCACTGCTTTCTTCCAAGGACATCTCGCTTGATTCAAACACAGGATCTCACTGCACCTGCCACTCTACCACTTGAACACTGAAGCCTTGGCTAGACTTAAGGAACCCACTGTCTTGCAGAAGCAATGATAGGCCTCCTGTTGCCCCACCATTGCTTCCACAACCCCTGCCACCTGCAAGTCAGAAAGGGAACATGAAGGCAGGGCACCTCTACGGCTCCTGATCAGGTGGGACTCCTGCCACCCACAGGCCAGGCGAGGCAGAGAGACAGCGCACATCCACGCATCCCCAGGACAATTTCCACAGATCCCCATACCCCTCTGGCTTTGAACCAAGTGGGGCTCAGCCACCTCACCCAATCTGAATACTGCTGCAATTGTTTAGTGCTTCTCTGAGGGCCCAATTTCCATTGTTGCTAGTCCCTTCCCAGTCATCACCACTGCTGCCTTTGCCCCTGCCACACCTGGGCAAGAGAAGGGACAAGGAAGCAGGACACCTCCATTGTTCCAGGTAAGGCAGGAACCCTGCCATCCATGGGTTAGGGAGGAAGTGGAGAGACAAGGTACATCCGTGAATCACCAGGATGGATGCCAAAGACTGCAGCTTCCGACCAGGCTGGGCAGCCCAGCCTTTGCCTGAATACTATAGCAGCAGAAGCTCAGTGCTCCTTGAGGGATCAATTCCCAAAGGCCACTGTTGGGCCCTTTCCAGTCATGATGATGACTGGCTCCACCCCTGCTGTCCATAAATCAGGGAAGGAGCAGAGAAATGTGGTACTCCTGCATACCCATGGGGTAGAAGCCACAGAACCCCACTCTCATGGCTTAATACCAGGCAGGGCCTCGTTGCTTCCTCAACATTCCTTTCAGCACCACACAGCCACGTTGCTTTTGCTTGATCACTGCAACTGTGGCTCAGCACTCTTCTAAGGGCCCAACCTCCAGAATTTGTTGTTAGGCTCCTTCCATTTTCCACCAACACATTCACACCTCAGCCACCTATGGATCAGAAAGAGAATGGGGAGGCAAAGCACTAAATGAAGTCAATAGACCATAAGCAACATACACTACAAGCTAAAAAAAGAAAAAAACTTTAAAAGTCCCATCCCAACAATAGACAATTTTTTAAAAAGAAAAAAAAAAGAAGAGTCAGCTCCCCTAGATGGTAAGGAACCAGAGCAGGACACATACCAAATTCACAGTGTTTCCACACCTACAAAGGATCACACTAGCTTCTCATCAACGGATCTTAACAAGAATGAAGTGTCCAAAATGACTGATATAGAATTCAGAATATGGATGTAAAATAAATTATTTGAGATCCAAGAGAAAGTGGAAACCCAAAACAAAGAGGCTATCAAATCAATCCAAGAATTGAAAGCTGACATGGTCATTCTAAGGAAGAAACAAACTGAACTTCTGGAAATGAAGCATTCACTTAAGGAATTTCAAAAAACTGTGGCAAGCCTTAACAACAAATTAGATCAAGCACAAGAAAGAATTTCAGAGCTTGAAGACCAATCCTTTGAATTAACCCAATCAGACAGGAATAAAGAAAAAAAAATGAACAAAGTCTTTGAGATTTTGCACAGATCAAACCTAGAGCTGGCTGGAATTCCTGAAAAAGAAGTAGAAAATGGAAACAATATGGAAAAAGTATTTGAAGACATAATCTATGGAAAGATTGCTAATCTTGCTAGAGAGGTTGACACACAGATGCAAGAAATTCCGAGAAACCCTGCCAAATACTATACACAATGACAGTTCTCAAGTCACATAGTTATCTGACTATCCAAGGTTAATGCAAACTAAAAAAATCATAAAGGCATCTAGAGAGAAGGGCCAGACCACCGATCAAGGGAGAATCATCAAAATAAATGTAGATCCCAGCAAAACCCTTACAAGTCAGAAATTGGGGCACATTTTTTTATATTCCTAAAGACAAGAAATGCCAGCCAAAAATTTACCCCACCAACCTTAGTTTCATAAACAAAGGAGAAATAAGGTCTCTGCAAGATCAACAAGCATTAAGGGAATTGGTCACCACCAGACTGGTCCTACAAGAGACACTTAAGGGAGTTCTAAACATGGAAACAAAAGAACTATATAGTTTAACACAAAAGCACAGGGAAGCATAGCTCACAGACCATGTAAATCAATCACAAAACAACTAATTAACAACACTATGACAGGAAGAAAAATTCCTCACATATCAATAATAACCTTGAATGTCAACAGCCTAAATGTCCCACTTGAAAGACATTGAGTGGCAAATTGGATTAAGAAAACAAGACCCATCCATCTGCTGTTTTCAGAAGATCTACACAATGTTTAATGACACCCATAGGCTCAAGATAAAGGGATGATGAAAGATCTTCCATGCAAATGGAAACAAAAAAAAGTAGAGGTCACTACTCTTATGTCAGATAAAACAGACTTTAAACCAACAACAGCAAAAAGGGACAAATAAAGGCATTACATGAGGCTAAAGGGCTCAATTCAAAAAGAAGTCTTAACTGTTTTACATATATATGCCCCCAACATTGGAACACCCAGATTTATAAAACAATTTTGACTTAAAGATGACCTAGGTGGCCACACAATAATAAATGGGAGACTTTAACATCCCACTAACAGCTTTAGATAGATCATTGAGGCAGAATACTAGCAAAAAAAATTCTGGACTTAAATTCAATATTTGACAAATTGTACCTAATAGACATCTATGGAATACATTACCCACCACCACAGAATATATGTGTTTCTCAACTGCACGTGGAACATTTTTTAAGGTCAACCACATGCTTGACCATAAAGTAAATCTTAATAAATTCCCCCCAAAATGAAATCATACCATGCATCTTCTCTGACCACAGTAGAATAGAAATAGAAATCAATACCAAGAAGTACCCTTAAAAACAAAAAAATACATGGAAACTAAACCTCTTATTTGCTCCTGAATGACTTTTGGGTAAACAACAAAATTAAGGCAGAAATTAAAGAAAAATCTTTGAGACAAATTAAAATAAGATACAATTTATCAATCCCTCTGGGATGCTGCAAAATCAGTGCTAAGAGGAAAGCACTCAACATCCACTTCAAGAAGACAGAAAGATCTCAAATAAACATTAAACTATTTATGAGTAAAGTTTAGAAGCAATTAAATTTAGATAACTAAAGGAGAATTTAAGAAATTATTTGATTCATATCCATTTTCAGTAAGTATTTTGAGTAGTTTATGATCAACTATATTCACGTAAATAAACTTATATGTTTTATTAAAATTTGGTGTTTCAATAAAACATTATTTTTTTCCTCTATCAAGTGTAATACCATGTCCCTAGAAAAATAAAGCTATTTAAAAGAAAAAAAAAAGACAAATATGTCCTGAACCCTGCTCAAAATTACTTCCTGAAAGTTGTTACAAAGGACAAATCAGCTGGAGAAAATAGTAAGTCACATGCAAAGAATAAGATTATTACAGTCAACATGTGAAAATTCTACACAAAATTGGAAATAACATTTTCATTCAGCGTAGACTTGAGGCAGGGTAGCTAGTGTAGATTAGGCATAGATAGATAAATTTCTTGTGGGCAGGCTTTAGAAAGCATTCAGACATCATTCTATTATTAGGAAAGCCTGTCTGCAGGTTGGATCTGTCCTCTGGACTGGAATGTGGGCCTGTCAGTCTACCCCACCACCTCAGCTAATCAAAAGAAAACCCTATCAGATGTAAAAATAGAACAGCCCAACCTTTCAGCTCATGGTTTAGCATCATAATCACTAAGAATCCTTCAAGTTCCCTATTGGAGGTAAAGACTCAACTCCACCTCTTAACTTACCAAGAGCGTAGAAATGTTAATTGGGCCAGCTTTTAACCTATGAACTTGTATATTTTCAAGTCTGGCAAGTCTCTTGTCAAAGGCAAAATGTGTGTTTTAGGAAAAGCCCACCTCTCAGAGGTGGAGAGATTACAGTCTCTCCACAGCAGGTATCTATAGCCCACCCTCTAGAGCATATCAAATATTGTGAAAATACATCTTGCTTTTAGTCAAGAGCAAAAACAAGGCCTTTCTTTTTCAAGACTTGCCTATGCCAGTTCCTTTTCCAGCATTAATCTCTTTTTCTGTCCCTTTTGTATTTTTGCTAATAAACTGTTTTAAAAACTTCGCTGGCCACTGAAATTCCTTTTAGTACTGAGTCAAGGATCCCATCCCATGAGTGTTGCACTGCACCCCACCCAGCAACAGATTCACCTATGTAATTTGATCTTAACAATTTGGTCTTATCAAATCTCTTGAAAATCTGTTCATAGTTATTAACCCTCTCTTCAGAAGAGTGTACATCCTAAAGTCTATCTAAGTAAGAAACAAAGATTAAAAACACTCTTAATTCTATCATCTCATCAAATAACTAAAACTTACTGCTTCTAACTTCAGTAGTCTATACTCACAACTATTCTTAAAACAAACAAAAATGATTTTCTTAGAATTGTTGCTGTTCTAAATTTCTTTTCATCATATCCATACCCCCAAAACTAACAACAATTTCCCATTTGCTCAGTTTTCTTATCTTTGTCATTTTATTTCACAGGACCTGAGCCACTTGTTCCTGTCACATTTTCACACTGGAACCTGTATTTTAATTTTTTTAACTTGGGTGTTTCATATGCATAATAAAGTTTTAGAATTACTGTTCTATTCATATTTAATCATTTACCCATCCCTAAATGTGTCATGATGGAATTTATTCTTCCATTTGTCTATGTGGAGATCACTTATTTAACTTGCATATATTAATCCTATTGTGATCTTCCAAATTGAACTTATATTACTTATCTTTCTACATTATAATAAACTTGCAAGCATTACTTCTTGACTGAAAGCTTCAAAAGTGCACCATTTGTGCCATGTTTTTAATACACTCTCAAATTCTGACTCTATTACTGAATATATATATTAAGTTCAATTTTGTAAATAAATAAGTTAAATAGGTTCTTCTACATTCTCTGCTTAACTTTACCTGGTTGTAAGGTACCTATAACATTTTGTTACTTTTACTTATTATAACATATCCAACCCACTGGGTTAATAGTTCCACTAGAATGCAAGCATCTTGAATACATTATGTATTGTTCATCTTCATTTCTGGGGACAAAAACAAAGTGTATGTAATCAATAAATTTATGCTAGTGAATAAATGATTCATATTAACCAAACTTACAAGAGACAATTGTATAAATGTCAAGTGTATAATCAAAATACTAATGTAATTATAAACACAAATATCAAAACCAACTGAATTACTATGTCAAAAGATTATAGTGAGCCCTCCTCTCCTCCCATAGAGCTATAGGAAAAAAAAATGTTGGAAGTACAAATTGTATTTGAAGGTTGCTTGGTGAACATAGAGTTAGATTTAAAAATATTATATGTATTATTATTAAAAGCAGGAATATAAAAATAAGCTCATCTGTAGTATCCAGGTCTCCTACAAAGGTATACCTATGATTAACTTAAATATTATATGTACTCTTTGAAGAACATTCTAACCTGGATAGTGTTGGTAGTTCACTTTCAAATTCTTATGATTTAAAATTTACCATTTTTATCATCTTTATTGGACTTTCTCTCTAGATACATTCTTTAGATAAATATAATAAAATCAATTGGGTGGGGGCTTTGGTTATTTTTTAAATAAATTTTATTTTCTGAGGCTACACATTAATAATTTTAAGAATTCCTGGAACTTCTTGTATCTCAGATTAGAAAAATGATAAGATGGTCTGTTATCACAGATAGCTCATCTCATTTGTGAACTGACAATTTTCATACTATTTTTGAGTCTTGGAGAATAATCTTACCTCAGAGCTATAGAGTGATTTCAGAATTTCCCCCATGTAATCACAGAGATATTTTGGGGTATCTGCTATAGTGGAGATATCATATAAAGATTCAAGACTCAGGTCTCTGCATTTTATTATTCCACCTTGATAGCAGTGAATAATTAAGTTTGTGTTTTAAACATATACATAGTAGTTCCAAATCACTCTGTTGGTATAGATACATTGGAAGGGAATAAGCCTTGCTGCAAGAGGGTAATTTAGATAGAAAATGACTGTGACCTGAATATAGCTATGAAAGAGTGAACATTGGCAGAGGCAACAAAACAAAATTAGAATCACCCCTTAAATTGATTTTATGGGATGTTATCAGCAAGGGTGAGAAGAGGAATCAAATTTAGTGTCCAGATTACCTTTCTGAGTAACTTCATGGACGTTGGTACTGTTTGTTGAAATACAGAACACAAAACATTCTTGGAAAAGAAGAGGGGAAAGACTTGAGTTTATTTGTACATGAAAATTACAAATATGAATATATATAAATATGAATAAGTTAGATGGTCATACTATACATAATTTTGTATACAGTAGCTGGTCAACAAAATATGTTGAATGAGTTAATAAAAATATTCATGTTAAGATCTAATTGGTAGTTGGTTATTCAGCTCCATAGCCTTTGGTTATCTAGGTTGAAGCTTGATAGAGGAATTTTATTTAATCCCTAAATCAGATCACCACAAATCAGAGATATTATGAAATCTTGATGAGATTGCCAAGAAGGTAGAGACTATGAAAGATGTCTGAGTACTTCCTCCTTCTAAGGGACAAAAAGAAGGATGTGGTCAGTCAGTGGCACTGATGGCCAGTATCCTAGGCTCATTCATAAGGCGGTAACACCCGTAATAGAGGAAAGAGTTAATCATGACTTGCATCTAACTTTCCTCCTGCCCAGTGGGCATACTGAATGGCATGTTTGATCTGTGTTGGATCCTTTCTGTCAACATGCATTGCACTTTAAGGAATTGCCACACTGTTTTCCACAGAGGCTGTGCTAGTTTACACTCCCTCCAACAGGGTAGAAGTGTTCCCTTTTCACCACATCCTCTCCAGCTTGTTATTTTTTGAGTTATTAATGATGGCCATTCTGACTGGAGTTAGGTGGGATCTCAGTGTAGCTTTAATTATCATTTCTTTGGTGACTAGTGAGGCCAAACATTTTTTCATGTATCTGTTGGTTGCTTGTATGTCTTCTTTTGAGAACTTTCTATTCATATCTTTTGCCGCAACCTGGATGGACTTAGAGTCTATAATACTGAATGATCTTTCACAGAAACAAAGAACTGAGTATCACATGTTCTCACTCATAAGTGGACCTTGAGAAACTATCATAATACTATAAGAAAAGGATTGACAGTATTGGAAAACTGCGGGGAGTGTGGGGGGTTGGGGAGGTGGGGATGGCAGTAGTGGAAATCTGCCTGAGGAAGGGGGAAGGAGAGGCACACCTCATCAACAAAGGTACCTGCACAATGAATATTTGTTTACCTAACCCTGAATTGTCCCCACAATTTTAAAACAAAAAGTTTAAAGGTGAAAAAAAAACATGCATTACAAAGTGGATCAAAGTAAGTCTTTTTGGTGGTTACTAAGCAAAAATGTTAGGATGATCCTTACTTCCTAAAAATCTTAAAGAGACAAAGATATACTGGACTGCAAATTTTTTTTCTAGGTGCTCTAATGGATTCAATAAATAAAATACTTCACCTAAAAGGAGAAAAAATATAATTTCATTCATTTTTAGGAGTGTCTATATTGCTCATCTCATCTTTTTTTAATAATGGGATTTTAACAAATAATACCTTTTTGACCCTGAGGGAAAATGTTTTTTCAGATCTTAATAGACACAACTTTGTTTTCTATTTTATCTCCTTTTTATCACAACTAAACTGCTTCACTTGATGATCAGGATTCTGGATTTGTTATGCAATAATTTCACCATGTTTTGTGTTTTCTATAAAACCGTATTTCATATTATTTAATGGAGGGGCAACGACATTTTGTAACTTATGGTATGAAATTTAATTTGACCTAAGTTAAAATGTTGAGTGACAATATAGTGGCTATTTGTCCTGTTTTTTAGTAGTAAGGCATCTGAACATCTTTCCAGTTTTGATAGGGTGAGGATATTATTATTTTTCATGCAAATTAGAGCAATTTTAGAGAAAAAAATGTGAACTATTCATAACTATACCAGGCCAGCCAGCAAAAACCAGAAGGATACATCTAAACAAATGGCATCATGTACTCACTCTAACTTTAGAGGAATTTGAAAATCAGTGAGAAGTAGGTTCTTGTTTCTCACAACTGTACCTAAAGTGGGTAGTTTACATTCTGCTACTCCCTGGCAGCTGTTTCTTGAGCCTGCAACCTAGGCTCAGTCAGTCATATACCTCAACCCATAACAAACTTGAAGAATAAAGGACCAGAACCAAAACAGATAAAAGGTAAAAGACTAAATTTTCATGAAAGAGTAGAATACATCAAATGGTAGTGGTTATATAAGAAAAATGTTAATATGGTATGTGACCATCTAGTATAACAATAGCTCTGTATTTATATGGAACTGTTTTGTTAATTTTGAAATTACTTTTATACATATTCTCTGTAATCTTCAGAATTTAGTATACTCAGTATAATAATTGGCTTAAAGCAAAAAATAAACCATCACATTTTCATTTTAACTGAAAAAGTTATCTTGATTAATTAAACTATGTGATAAGTTTGACTTAATTTTTTTTCTATGCAATTTTAGTTTCATCAATACCTCAAAATATAGCTCTCTTTTTGAAAATGTATTTGTTAAAATGCTTCCATTTTGCTAGCTAGTATTCAAACCAAAATTATTAGCCCATTAATTTATTATGCTAAAATATTTAACCCCTTATTAGAGAAATTATACTAGGTAACAAATTTTTTCTTGAATAATTTTGAACTGAATGAATCATAAGAGATACACTACACGGTGATTTTTATTTCAGGATTATGGACAGTGGAATGTTCTCCATAAGGGATAAAAAACAAAAAAATCCCTCCCACCCCCAGCAGAAAAAAAAAGTCTTCCTATGTTTGGTATAAGAAATAGACTCAAGGAAAAAAGTTTTTCTTTACCTTGTATCATAGTGGATTGTTTATCCTGAGTGGCTTTAAGCAACTGTTTTCTTTATGCCCATGCATGTCTAAGACATTTAAAATCATAATTATTCAGTCTTTTCTGACACAATAAATAGTTTAGAGAAGAAGCACAATAACTACAGTGCTAAAATAAATATTAGCAAGTCACTTCCTTTATTTGCAAAAGTCTCTGCAAATTTATTTGATGGAAAGGAAAATAACATATATTGCTTAATATAGATCCATTGAGCTACAGTAAGTTTTGAATGGATTTCTATGAGAATAAATATTATAATGTATAGCAAAATAGACTGAAACCATTTATTTTTAAGGTTTTTATATCCTGAAGAACTTTGTTTCAAAAGGCATAAAAATTAATTTTTAATGAGATCCATCATTTTTGTCCTTTTTCCTAATGATTCAAGATTCATTTTAGGGTTTTGGCAACTTTCTAATGACTCCTAGAAATATAAAGAATGCATTCTGCCCCTTCATATTAGAGTCTGACCTCCCATCAGCAAGAAGCCCTTCTTCTTACTATAAAACAAAAGGAACAGTAATGGCAATTACCAAACAGCTTGTTTAGTTTTTTTCAAAAGCCTGTCTACTCTTCTAAAGTAATAGTTTATGCATTTATTTACTCCTTTGGATTAGTATTCTTTCACTATCTCCCCAAGCCAACAAGCATGGATGATTTTTTTCCCTAAAGCAGAAACAAAATAAAACATGTATGAAATCTCAATGTCTTTCTATCTCACTTTTTGTAATGATTACCTTCACCCATTGTGGAAGCCACTTTGGATGCCCACTCAATAGACATATTCATTGACATTATGCTTCCTCTTTGAAAACACATTAATTTTGTTGAGTGGTCTTTTTCCATGCAATTACAGTCTCAGATGTGGGTATAGCCCTCACTTATCCCTAAACACTCATTTGTACTCTTTCATCAAAATATGAAAAATTTTACATTTATGTCTCTCTTAAACTATTTTATTTCTAATAAAATCACCTTAGGACAGGTTACTAGCATGACTTCTTTTAAAGCTATGAGAGTTAGCCAAATTCCCTTTGGGTTTTCTCTAATTCATTCTGTTTACTGTAGGTAAGTTATCTTTTCAAAATTAAGATTCAATTTTGTGCTTCTACAGCAAAACTTTTTGCCAAAACAACACACACACACACACACACACACACACACACACACACACACACACACACACACACACACTCCTCAAATTCTAATTGTCTTAGATAAAACCACCAAATCCTGGAAAATTAAAAGACCAAGGGGAAACCATTTTCATTCTCTCTCCACGTTACTAGCACAGACTATAAAAGAAAAAAACTTTCAACCTCTTGGAAGATAAGAAGGTTGCTTCTTTGTTTTCTTTCCCCTTCCCATGCTCTTTACCATGGATGAGATATTTATCTGATTGGAAATAATTGATCCTTGGAGTTTCTTGGCTTGCAACTGCATGACTCCAATATGTATCCGTATCATCACATGGTATTCTTCCTGTGTGTGTCTTCATGTGGGATTCTCTTCTCTGTATCTCTCCCTTCTTCTTTTTTTTTTTGAGTTGGAGTCTCACTCTGTCACCCAGACTGGAGTGCAGGGGCCGCTCCCGGCCACCGCAGCCTCGACCTGCTGGGCTCCGGCGATCCTTCCGCCTCAGCCTTCCGAGTAGCTGGAACTACAGGCGCCCGCTACCACGTCCAGTTAATTTTGATTTATTGTGGAGATGAGGTCTTGCCAAGTTGCGCAGGCGGGTCTCGAACCCGCAGACTCAGGCAATCCACTCACCTCAGCCTCCCAAAGGCGCTCCCCTCTTCTTATAAGGTCAGTTGTGATATTGGATTAAGGACCCTCTACTCCATTGTGACTTCATCTTAACTAATTCCATCTGTAATGACCCTATTTCCAAATAAATTCACATTAAGATGTAACAGAGGTTAGGACTGCAGCATATCTTTGTTAGAGAGGGTCACCATTCAGTCTACACCAAGTAGAAAGCTGGTCAAAATGTGCTTTCTAGTTGTTTTTTTTAATTGTTGTTGTTTTTGTTTTTAGTTGAGTTTCACTCTGTCGTCCAGGCTGGAGTGCAGTGGCATGTTCACAGACACCCCAGCATTGACTTGCTGGGCTCCCCTGATCCTTTCGCCTCAGCCTTACAAGTAGCCAGAACTACAAGCGCCGGCTACCACACTCAGTTTTTGTTGTTGTTGTTGTTGTTGCTGTTTTAATTGTAGAGATGAGGTCTCACCAAGTTGCCTGGGCTGGTCTCGCACCCATGGATTCAGGCAATCCGCTTGCCTCGGACTCCCAAAGTGCTGGGATTACAGGCTGAGTCACTGAGCCCAGCCTCTAGTTGATTTTTTTTTAGCATGAAAGTTAATATTTTTTAATCTCTGTCATACTTGTGTGCATGCTTCTTAAATAGTTTCAGCTTTTTGAATGAAAGAATGTGATTAGCACATAAGCAAGAACCCCAAAAGAGGCCCAAAAGATGTATTTGGTATTTGGTGCTAACCAACACTAACACATAAAAGTGTATGCCTTTCTCTTTACCTTCCTTCGGAATTTTTTGATTCCTCAAATTCTTCAAATTCAACTCCCCAGTGTATCTCCTCCAACAGGACACTGCCTGGTACAAACTATGTATTTTACGATTGGAATGTTTTTTCCTTCTCTCATGACCTAATGAGTTCCTATTCACTTTTTCACATCTTGGTTTAAGTATTTCTTCCTCAGTAAAGCCTATAACTCACAAGTTTGATCAGATTCCTCTCTTATGTACTCTCACACACAAGATTCCTTGCCTTGAGAACTGTTATATCAATGTGATATTAGATATTAAGTAGAATTGTTAACTTTTATTTCTCTGTTTAGCCTGAAACACTCATAACAGTTCTGACTGCTTTTGAAACCACCCTAAATGCATTTTGAAGTGAGATGATGCAGAAGCAACAATGAAGGAAAGAACAAAAGAGCAAGAGAATAAACAAAAAACAAAAAATGAAAGACAGAAGGAAGGAATGAAGAATAGAGGGAAGGAGGGAGAAAGGAGGGAGAAAGGAAGGAAAGAAGAGAAGGAGACAGCAAGGGAGGGAGGGAAGGAGAGAGGAGGGAGGGAGGGAGGAGTGAAGGAAGGAAGGAAGGAAGGAAGGAAGGAAGGAAGGAAGGAAGGAAGGAAGGAAGGAAGGAAGAAGAAAAGAGAGAACTTATAAATGAATAGTGAACCATGGATCCATTATCATTTCAAAAAGATTAGATACATTGCACATATACTTTGTATTTTCACACTTTGAATGCTTTTTCATGTTTGCTTTTCTCACCTGCATGTAACTATGATTTCTAAAATTAACACATATGCTTGGCATTTCAAAAGATGTCAAATTTGCCCTTGGAAAATACTTTCCGAGAACTTTCAAGATCGTAGGTATGTGAGTTTTGAGTGCAGCTGTTTCGTAAGACTCCTGTATGTAATTCTGTTAATTTAAGAAAAAAGACAATTATTATGGTTATTGTGAGTTTAGATATTTTATTGAATGTGGAAATAATATATCAAACTAGATAAATTACAAAGTTACATACATAAATATTCAAGAGAAAACTCTGAAAGTTTTATTTAGCAAATTTGATATAAAGTATGTTTTACTTTAAAATAGCATACACATGACAAACAACTACCTGAAGCACTTTGATTACCTGGTATATTTGCATATGTTGAGGCAAAAAAAAAAGGAACGATTAAGTCATCCTTGTTACTGCAGTTAGAAAATGCATACTCTGTACTTTGCACATAGCCTATATATTTTTTTGTTTCATTTTAAGTGGAGTTTTACATATTTATACACTTTTTACTTCTATTCAGGCTTTTTAATTGTTTGTCACTAATTTCATTCTCCTGCATAAATTATTCAATATCTTATTGCATAAACAAATTAGAATTCCCTCCCTGGGCCATCAAGAAAGGTCTGTATTATCTTGTCTTTTCCTACCTCTTCTGTGCCAACCAGAATTACCATATTCAGCAGGGCTTTTTTTTTTCTCTCTCTCTCTCTTTCTCAAACTACCAAGCTCACATCTACCTCAGGACCTTGCTATCTTCTTGGGTTGATTTTTCTCACTAGAAATCTCTTTCACAGGCTTTTCACGACTTCTCTTTCATCTGATCTATTAGATTCTTTGTCATAGTTATCCTCTACGGAGGTTATCTTGATTGGTCTGTCTGTTACCCTCAGCTCCTAGGTCCCCAACAGACACCTGCTCATTGCTTTCACAAGACTGAAAACAATTTGAAATTATCTTGTTTATAGCTTTTGTTTGTTGATTTTATCTTTCTGATGTAGAATACAGTCTCTATGAGGGTAAAGCTTTGTATGCCTTGATAACCATTGTACCTTTGGGTGGTGTTTGAAAATATGTTTACTTTTTTTAACACTCCCTCCAAAAAGTGGATCTTAATTCCTTTACTTTTGAGTATGGACTGGACTTAATAACTGGGCTCCAACACAGTTTTTTAAAAAGTAGAAATTATGCTATCTTGGTTTACTTAGGTTGCTATAAAATACTGTACGATGGGTGGCATATAAACAACAGAAATTTATTTCTCATAATTCTGAAGGTTGGGAAGTACAAGATGAATGCACTGGCAGATTTGGTGTCTAGTGAGGGCCTGCTTCCTGTTTCATAGATGACCATATTTTCACTATAACTTCACAGGCATAAGGGTGAAGGGCTACTCTGAAGTTATAAGGATACTGATCCCATTCATGAGGGCTCTACCTTCATGACTTAATCCCTTCTCAAAGACCCTACCTCCAGATATAATCACATTTTTAACACTTGAATTTTGAGGTACTCAAACATTAGCAGTTCATGACAGATAGTATGAGACGTCTTAAGACAAGGCTGTAAAAAGAATGCAACTTCCTGCTTGCTCATTCTCTCTCTCTCTCTCTCTCTCTCTCTCTCTCTCTCTCTCTCTCTCTCTCTTTCTGATAGCATGCAGTGGTAGAAATTAGTTGCCATGTTGTGAAAACTCTCAAGCAGTCTGCAGAGAGGCCATGCATTGAGGAACCATCTTGCCAAAGCCATGTATGGGAGCCATCTTGCAAGTGATTCTCCCAGTCACTATCAACATCCTGATGGCAACCACTTGAAAGACTTTGAGCCAGATAAACACAACTGTTGGGCCAGTCCCATTTCCTGACTTGCAAGAATTTTGATCTCTAAGGGAACTATTCAGGGAGGAAAATAAATAAGAAAAAGAAATCACTAGTTGAACATTCTATAACTAAAGTTGAAATAATAAACTTTCAGGTCACGGACAGCATTTTTCTTAATATCACATTGATTGAGTAATCTAGAAGGGAGATCTAGTTCATTCATGTATTTCAAACCTAGATCTTATGGAATGATCTCAGCAATAGGACATACCTTTGGGTAACACTGGTCATATGTATTCCAATTACACAATACATGTATTAGCATTTTGAAATTTGGTAGTGCATATACAAATTTAAACAATTAAAATTGATAGCTAGAATGTTACTCTCTAGTTGAAACACTCATACCTTTTCCCTTATGTTTGTCTTTGTTTTTATCTACCTTTTTTTGTAAAAATTTTCCTTGAGCCTCACAGTTGTTATCTTGAAGCAAAGATTTGCACCTTACCTTTCTTCTGCTGAGTGGTTTTTCTTTTTCTAAATGTTAGTTTACTTACTCTAGCCTAAAGCTAGTTCCACATTGCAATACATTTGCAGTATATTTATTTAAAAGGAATGAGAGAAAAGATAGCTGGGAATTCTTATATCTTTGTCTTTAGTATCTCACCGGTAAAGAAACTAACAAAATTAAAAGTCTAAATAAAATTACATTTTCCCCCCACAGAAATGTGAATGAAACCAATTGAGAAGCAGATTTTTTTTGTTTGTTTTATAATGATCAGTATAATTGTTTCCTTATAGTAAATGCAATAATAAGAAAAGATACTGATGGCTTAATGATGTTTAAATTTTCACTTAAAGATGCTTTTCAGTGTCTGAAAGATTTTTTTGTGATGCATTTTCAAGATTGAAATAAAATATAAAGCATTGAAAATTACAGTGAATCCCCAAATTAAAAGAATTTCCTCCTTCTTATGTAGAGATTTTAAATAAAGCTGAGGTGATTTGTGTATTTTGTATTAAGTATACAGAGGTATACAGCAGAGTGTTTTCCATGTTTTGATTCTATTGGGATTTTGACATTCTGTATATATTTAGAATCATAAATAAAATATTTCCCACATCTTAAAATAAAACATAAAAAATAAAAATAAAGCAGGACAAAAGTAAATAAGTAAGTAATATATTTTAAAAGTATAATTAATACATAGGGAGTAATAGTAATGATTTATTTTGTACCAGTTTATCATCAGTAATTTAAGCACAAATGTAATTTAATTGTGATTTTACTGTGCAAATTCATTTAAAACATGATGATCATTTATTCCCTTTCTCTGAAATTATAACAAGAATAAGCAAATGGATGCTAAATTTAAAATATTTCTGTTAAATATAAGTCTTTTTCACAAGTTTTTTTTTCTTTTGGGGGGGGCAGGAAGTCTTATTAGGAATAGGAATAGATAATCAGATGTTAAGAATTGTAAATCTAGTTGTTACTACCAAAAGCTAAGTAGTCAAGATATAGATGATTTAAAAATAGGTCTCTCCTAAAATCAAGAGAATGTTATTCTGTGAAAATTCAGGAGATGTAAATAGTAATGCTGATATCTATGGAACTATTTATGTACCATATAAAACAGTTTATGTATGTCCTGCATCAAGTTAACTTTTCTTGAATATAAAATGAATGACCAGTTAAAAGAGTCATTGCAGAAAATAGGCTGATACAGAGTTAATTTCAAGAACAGGAAGATGAAAGACCTAGACATTGGATAAAGTTTGTCCATGATAGGCAAAATTATTCTTTGGTATTATTTAGGATGCATTCAACTGTAAGCATCAAAGACTCTGATTAAAAGTAGCTTAGACATGGAAATGCATTATTTTTCATAGCAAGGAATCTGCAAGAAGGGAAGTTAAAAACATTCAATTATGCAAACATTTCTATCAAGAAACCAGGTGATGCCTGTTTTTCATCCTGCCTGCTTCATTGAATTGATTTTCCTCTGGCCCCTTCTAGCTCCAAGATTGTTCCGTTATTCTAAACATTGCCTCAGCACAATGTCCAGTGTTAAAAAAGAATGGTCTTATATAGAATTCCACTTAAGTACAAGGAAAACTTATGAGAAACTCTACAATAGGCATACTTTCACATTTCTTTGGCCAGAATTGTAACATACCATAAATTAACCCATTATTTAGCCATGGAAATATGACAACTATGATTGACTGCAATTAATCTACATAAGACTGAGGAGGAGTCCTCCCCTGAGCTCATGGCACAGCAAGGAGGAAGCAATAGAGGACTAGACATGGATAAAGAAGTCTGTTACAATTTTTCAGGAACAAAATTTTTATTCTTTTGTGATGTTGCAATGCATTTTATTCTACGAGAGTGACAGTATAAAAGACATCCTCTTCTATCTAGGCATAGAAATTCTGGGAGTTGAAAATTAAATTATAAGCACTATTATGAAACCATTTAATTTAATTTAGCATGTCAATTAAACAATAAAAGTGAACAAAGATGACAGAGACTGAAGAATTATTTGCTTCTAATTGGAAGGACCCTTGAGAATACAGGAATCAGAAAACAACCCCAAGAACAAAAAGGCATGAAGCATTTTTTTTCCTTCTATACCTATCATCCGAGATTCATATTAATCCTATTTGACTAAGAGAAAAATAAAGTATATACTATCCACTCAGAATAAGAGCTTATCATATTGGTGGACTCAGTTGTGAAACTAAGTGAGCCAAGTTTTTTTGTTTTTTTCTTGCCTGTTGCCATGATGATGATGATGATGACAATCCTAAATCTAGTCAAATAGCAATTGGATATAATCTCATGAGTCTTGAAAATGCACACACAAAATGTCTACTTAAGTTTGATTGTTCTCTTGATAGTTCTAAAGATATATATTTTGTTTATCTTTTTGGTGATCTAGTGTTTTAATAAAATGTAAGCAAAATAGTGTCAATAAAAGATGATTTTACATTGTAGTTGATTAAACCAAAACATTAACTGCATTTTACTTTACTATATTAAATCAATCTTCTGTTCTCCCTAACGTAAGTTCCAATGGGAGAGAAATTTTTTTTATTGTATCTCCATTATCTATTTTCGTAGATACTGAGTTGTTTCTGAATTAAAGTGAGCTATAAAAACCAATAATGCACCATTTCCTTGTAGTAGCAATTCTGAAATCCCAATAGGAATACGTTTGGCCAATTCAACCCCAATTTAGTTAGAGCAAATAGCACATAGTCTCACATCCTTCTAGTTCATGCTTAGAAAATCCTTTTAAATGTCTTGGAAAATAGCAGAGATATGTTTTCAAATATTCTGTATTGACTGAGTGAATAGACTATGGTAGTGTTTTCAGTTGCTATTTCAAACTGTCATCAAGCTTTTAGTATTTAACTTGAACATCAGACTGCTATATATCTGAGAAAGATACTCACAATATTGCTATTGATTTGTAATAATGGGCCACTGTTTGAATATAAGGTACCAACAAAAAAGTAAAAATTATTTCAGCATTCATTCTAGATGAGTGCATAGGTTTACTCCAGGTAGCTAGAAGGAGTTTGCTATGTCATCCCTGTGGGTATATGCCCGCATGCCCAAACTTTAAATGCTGACATTTGCATTATTAAGTTTAACAAAGGTCATTTGACCTAACCTGTGCACGTTGTGGGACAGACTAACCTCACAGGAGTTTGCCTATCTCCTGTATATAAATGCCAATAAAATGTTAAATTTTTTATACTCACCTATATCAAAGTGAAAGCACATGATCTTTTTTTCAAATGGTTTTTGGAATGTTTTTCCATTGCCCTAGAGAAGACTTAGCTGAAAGGAATAAGTACTTTAATATCAACGCATGAGATGCATAACAAGTCACTTAATTTTTCAAAATTTCCTTTCCTCTTATTTCCCCATATCTAGGATATTTAACAATACTGACCAGCTTCTGAAAGTAACATAAGGAATAGTTAATCAGTGCGATTCACCCAGATTTTCTACTCTCACTGGGTTTCCAGTTTCCAGTTTCTCATGCCAGGGAAATCTCCATCAAGCTCAGTTTTTACCATGTCACCTTTATAAATGATTTTTTAAAATTCTATCAGTATTTATTATTGTATTGAGCCTTTTCTCTGTGTCAAGTGCTAGAACATAAAAAAGAAAAACACTATACAAATCAATGTGTTGTTATGTTAAAGAGAAAAACAAGTACTAAAATGTGTTAACAGCTTATAGTATGTATATATGCGGGGGTTACAGGCAGATAACTGAGAGCACCTATTGCTTTTTGGATTAATGAGCTAAAGGCATCAGAAAAATCTTCATAAAATAGCAATAGTTAAAAGGTAAACAATCAATATGTTTTGCATCAGAGACATGTTAGATACGAAACTGTTCAAAAGCCAAGTAATTCATGTAGTTTGGAAAACTCTAAGAAACCTGGAAAGTCAGGGTTGAGCTAATAATTTAATGTGTCCCCTGATTAGGAGTTTGGATTTAAACTGAAACGATAAAACAGTAAACGAGGTATTAAGAGTTTTATATAGGAGAATGGTATGATCAAATTTATATTATAGAAATCAGTCTCAGGTGGATCTTAGATGAATCAAAAAGGGGAAGAATTATGGGAAAAATAGATACTGAGAGAGCAGATAAGAGACACTAGGTAACTGCCTGCAAACACCAGGCAAACAAAGATGAACCAAATACATTGCTCTGTTAATAATGTGTAAGATCTAGCTCTAAATTCTTAAGTTAATGTTGTATCTCACAACTCTCCAGCCAACGCTTCATCTCACTTGAACTATTTTCTGCTTCCCACTTGGCCTCAGCTATTATCTTTACTCACTCTCTTCTCTTATCTTGGACCAACTTTCTCTTTCATTTCCATTAGTCAAAATTATCCTCATTTCTTAAGGCCTAGATCAAAACCCAACTCTACCATGGAGCTTTTTTTGATTTTCTCAAATAGATTAATCTTTCCATTCTATTACCTATCAATGTATCAATTTACCAACTTATATCATGAAAAATGGACTTTGAAAATAATATATAGAAGGCATATAGTATCTTAAGCAAGGGAGGTGAAATGTTATAGAATTAAAGGAAGGCATAAATTGCTCCTCCCAGGTAACTTCTGGGTCACTACAGAGACAGAGAGAAAGAAATGAAATAGGAAAAGAGAAAGATTATACAAAGGTAAAGATAATCTAAGTCTAAGAGAAAGCGATTTCTGGCGGCAGAGAACAACAGTAATGATGTGTGTATAGTATAGGGAATAAAATTAGCTCAGGCAGCTATAATGTAGGTAAAGAAAAGAAAACAAATGTTGAAAAGATATGGAAAGTTAGATGCAGGCAGCCTTGAATAAAGGTAAAGCTAAGGAGATGAGGATTCAGTTATTGAACAGGCAAATCTTAGATGTTGTAGGGTCTTAGGCATCTTTTCTCTATTTATATTTACTCTTACTGAACATAGCTAGCCTTTTAGATTCCCAGGGTACTGGTTCCTTCTGCATATCAGAACCTTTAATTTTGGTATACAACCAGTGTGAGTAAGAGTTTTCCAGAGAAGCAGAACCAATAGAATATATAAGAGAAATTTCACTATGAAAATTCACTATGTCTCACATGATTATAAAGGCTGAGAAATTTCATAATACGCTGTCTGCAAGTTGTCGTTCAATCTGAATCTGAATTTCTGAGAACCAGGGGAGCCCACGGTGTAACTCTCATTCTGAGGTTTACAGTCTGAAAACCTGAAGGGTGAGGGAGTAGGCTGCTGGTGTAAGTCCCAGACTGAAGGCCCCAGAATCTGGGGATGTCTAAGGGCAGGAGAAGATAGATGTCCAGCTTCATAAAGGAGAGAAAATTCTCCTTTTCTTGGCATTTTTGTTCTACCATATCAGGGCCCTCAACAGACTGAATAATGCCAACCCACATGGTGAAGGTGAATCTTCTTTATTTAGTTTGCTGATTTAAATGCCAATCTCTTCTGGAAACACTCTCACTAACCATTGAGAAATAACATTTTGCTAGCTCTCTGGATATCTCTTAACCCAGTCAAGTTGACACATAACAGAAAGCATCACAGTCCTATCTTTTCTTCTTTAACTGTAGTCCAGAAGAAACACAGTTGTAAACACTGCAGTTAAGCTACAAACCACCCAGTTGCAGCATAGCCTATAGCTTTTCACAAGTTCAATGCCTCCAAAACTTATTTGCAAGAAGTAATTTGAGGGTATCAAAGTCATATTCACATGGTGATACACTGCTTACAGAAAACTGTATTCCCCCATCACATTATTGTCTTTGTCACACAGATTATAGTAATATCGGATAGTTCGTCCATGGAAAAGTGACAAAATATGTCAGTCGTTTTATTCTTTCGGTTTGACTTTAAATGTTTCTTTTGACACTGGTATTCTTGAGTAAAGAGTGGGAAAATAGTGCTCCTTGCACAAAGGCATAAAATTTAACCGTATTTACTGCTGCCTGTCCAATTTCAAGATTATTTTATGTACTGAATGGGTATCTGTACAAATGTTATTGTTAATAATTATGATATCAAGTACGTATTAAATACATATGCAGTGTATTTAATATGCACCATTTTTCTTATTTTGTAGAGGAGGACATTTATGGATGAATAAGTTAATTCCTCAAAATCACACAACTGTAAATGGAGAAACTGTTTGTTGAATCCAGGATTATCTGATTGCAGACCCTGAACTTCAAGCACTGAACTCTGACCTTATGTTATTATATTGCCTCTTATGACGTCAGGCAGCCTCCATTTCTTTAAGTGAAAGGCACTTTTTGATTTATCATATTATTTTGTAGGGGGTATAGGGCAGATATTTAGCTTCTCCAGTGGGGAGAAAAATCAAATAAAGAGCATGCAGTTGTCAATATGAGGGTGTATTGCCTCTTCCTTTTCAACTTTTCATTTGTTTTCCTGGTTATTATTAAAATAATACAGATCAAATTGACATGTGAAAAATAGCATTTCTCTTCTGGTTGTAATAAACACTGTTGCTTAGTCTTTTCATTAGCACTTTTAATTAAGCAACTCTGTTATTGTCACAGGTGGTTTTTACCTGTGTTGTGAAATATTCTTCCTCAGAAAATATCTTATAAAAGGATGTGGCCAAACCAATTCTATAGGAAACAGGAAATAATTATATTTTTTAGGTTTTCATACTTTTTAGTTTAAGCAGTGGTAATCTTTGTTTGATAGGATTCATATACCAGTTACATATTCAAGGAATAGTAAAGTCTTGCGCTCTATATGTTGGGAAAATGCATGCCAGTTTGATTCTTTCTTTCTCTCTTTCTCTCTCTCTCTCTCTCTTTCTTTTTTTATTTTTTGGAGACCTAAATTAAAATCCTTTTATTTATCTAGTAAAATTGTGGATAATTATTTTTAAGTCTGCTTTTGTGATTTTTTTGCTTTTTGGGTTTTAAAAAAATTTTTATTTTAAAGATGTAGGGTACAATTCAGGGTTAGGTAAAAAAAAAAATTCATTGTGCAGATACCCTTGTTGATGAGGTGTGCCCCCACCTCTCCTGGCAGTTTCCCACTACTGCCAATCCCTTTCTTATAGTATTATAATAATTGTTCAAGGTCCGCTTATGAGTGAGAACATATGGTACTCTGTTCTTTGTTTCTGTGATAGATCACTGAGTATGATAGACTCTAAATCCATCCAAGTTACTTCAAAGTCCATATGTTTGTCCTTTATGGTTCCATAATATTCCATTGTGTATATATACCACATTTTTTAAATCCAGTCCAGTTTCAATGGGAAGCACAGTTGGTTCCATGGTTTTGCTACTGTGCATAGTGCTGCAATAAACATGCATGTACAGGCTTTTGTTTTGTTTTTTGTTTTTTTGTAGAATGATTTGAGTTCCTCTGGGTATATTCCCAATAGCGGAATTGCTGGGTCATATGGAAGATCAATTTCTAGTTCTTTCAGAAATTGCCACACTGTTTTCCAAAGAGGTCGCACTAACTTGCATTCCCACTAGCAGTGCAGAAGTGTTCCTTTCTCTCCACATCCTCGCCAGCATCTGTTGCTGCTTGTTTTATTAATGGTTGCCATTCTTACTGGGATTAGATGGTATCTCAATGTGGTTTTGATTTGCACTTCTTTGATGATGAGTGAGGCTGAGCACTTTTTCATGTGTCTGTTGGTTGCCCATATATCTTCTTTTGAGAAGTGTCTATTCATGTCCTTTGCCCACTTTTTAGTGGGGTTGTTTGTTTTTTTCTTTCCAGCGCGTCTGAGTTCCTTGTAGATCCTAGATGTTAGGCCTTTGTCAGATATACAGTTGGCAAATATTTTTTCCCATTCTGTGGGCTGTCTCCCTGATCTCCTGATGGTTTCTTTTGCTTTGCAGAAGCTTATCAGTTTGATGAGTTCCCACTTGCCTATCTTATCTCTAATGGCATGGGCCCTTGAGGTTTTGATCAGGAATTGGTTGCCAATTCCAATTTCCATAAGGGTATCTCCTGCATTTTCTAAGGTTCTAACTTTGATGCTTTCAAAATAATGATGTTGAGATTATCTTTCATTTGTTCCCCTTGCTATTATAGACTGAATATTTGTGTCACCCATAATTTATATATTAAGATTTAACTCCCAAGGTGATCTGAAGAGCTGGGGCCTTCGACACATGATTAGGTCATGAGAGTGGAGTCATCATGAAGGGGATTTGGTACCTTTTCCATTACCGAGTCAGGACATGGCAAAAAGAAGGTCATCTATGAACTAGGAAACAGGACTTTACCAGACACTGAAACTGCTGGCACCTTGATCTAGGATTTTCAGCCTCCAGAACTATGAGAGATAAGATTATGTTGTTTATAAGTTACCCAGTTTATATTTTAGAGCATCCCGGACTTAGAATACCTCCATTGCTCATGCCATTTTACGATTGCAGATAAAATATTACTCTAGTTTTGTTTAGTCCTCAGAAAGTAGTTAGCTTGTTTATGTAAGACTTAACCTATTTTCGAAAATGAAAAAGTGTTTGCACAACATTTACTTATATGTACTTATATGTAGGGATTATAGCACAAATATTGATTTTTCTACTATGGATGATTTAAATCTAAATATAATTAAAATCTATAATCTTAAAGATGTCATTTATTGGTGCTAACAGTTGGGTAGGCATAGGGTATTAGAAAAATAAACTGCATCCTGGAAATTTATATTCTTGTGGAAAAGGTACACAATAGCCACTTATAGAGCACATGACTTTTATTTGTACAATTTTATTAAATATGTGCATTGAATTTTAGACTTTCATATGATTTGTGGAGTTTTAAATTCATTAAATTCATTTTTCGTAGGAAATAGATGGATTCTACTAGAATGTGTAAGGTCACTCAACTGGCTAATGGCTAAGTGGAAACTAAAAATTCTTTTTAGACTAGCATTGTCTCTGTAATACTCTATACTAGCTAAATAAGTTGTGGATTAAACTAAAAATATATTTTTTCAAGTGCAATATTTTTAAGTAAATAGAATTAAATTTGACATTGAGATTTCTAAAGTCCAAGTTTAGAATCCTCATGGGGCATTCAACTGAATGGTGCTGCAATAAACATGCATGTACAAGTACTTCGTAGGTATTTCAGTTCTAAATCTAGGTAGCTAAGTTATATTTTGCACATTTTTCTAGCCAACTTGTTTCTTGTTTTTCTCATCTTTAAATATATAAGGGGTTGATAAAATGAACTCTATTATGTTTTATAGTTCTAAAATGAATCAGTTCTATGATTAAAGTCATTCCCTTCGTATTTTGAATTCTCTACAAAATTAAACTTTAATATGCCTGCCACACATATCTATTTCTTCCTTTACAATTTTGCCATCCCTGATTTGGCATTTTTGATGCTTTTGTTTAAATTATCTTTCTGACTTTATTTTCGCAATTTTAATCCATATATTTTATCACTGCCAGATACTGGATCTGTGGAATTATAAATTAATAAGATATTTTAAAAGGAGTGGGAAAAGCCGGGCACTGAGGCTAGAGGATTGTCTGAGCTCAGGGATTCAAGACCAGTCTGGACAACTTAGTGAGACCTCATCTCTACAATAAATAAAAAAAAATTAACTGGGTGTGGTGGTGCACACCTGTGGTTCCAGCTACTTGGAAGGCTGAGGTGGAAGGATTGCCAGAGCCCAGCAGGTCAAGGATGCGGTTGCTGTGAGCGTGCTGCTGCACTCCAACCTGGGTGACAAAGTGAGATTTTTACTCAAAACAAAAAAAGCAAAAAAGTGTGGAAGAAGTGTTGTAGAATTTAAAGTTTATGCTTGTGTAAGTAAGGTCATTTAAAAATAAAATAATTAAAGCTATTATCATCATGTTAATAAACAAGAAAATAATTACAAAAAGGAGGACGTAACTCACACATACACACAAAAAGAGGCAAGTATTTCCCAAAACTTTTGTGATTTTTTTTTTAACATTTCACTAGGACTGGAAAGAGCCTGGGCAAATGAATATTCAGTCTCATTCTCAGTAACAAATAGTGCTAATTAAATACCAGTGAAACAAGATTTAAAGTTTTTTTCTCTCCTGATTGTTGTTATATTACTTAGAAAGTAGACCGTTATTAAGGCTTAAAGACATTGTTACCTATAATATTTTGATATAGTATTACTTTCCTTAAATATTAGGGGAAAAAAAAACGTGCTAATATGGTACTTGAAAATAGTCCCTTCAGGAAATTATATACCAATTCAAGTCACTGCTATTACATATTGCTTAAAATGACTTTATCTGTAAAGTGATAAGGGATACTCATGTTAATGGGAAATTTAGTTTAGAACAAGCGTTGATTCTAGTGTTTCTCCGTGTATCTAAGAGAGTGTATGTGTTTATGAATTGCATTTACTATGTGCCAGTAGTCTGTGGTCTTCTGATAAGGAAATACTTTGTATGAAATTCTTGTAACATTTTTTCAAATGATCCTGGTCCTTTTCAGTGTCATACTTTTAATTAATAATTAGTTGAGAAATAAACCTGGACATAGGTATTAATCCAGAAAATTTATCATTGGGTTTTTCAGCATTTTTCAGAAGCAATAATTACTTAGGAGCAATCATTCCTAAATTTGTATTTACAAAAATGCAGCAACTGAGTAACATTAATATAGAGATATGAGACAAATGCCAAGATGGCATTTGAAAATAATTACACCAATACAAGATTGCATATACAAATTTTAGTTTGTTTTCTAAAAGACCCTTCTTATCAGTGTTAGAAATACTAATATTTCAAAAACTAATCTCTTCAATAAGGTCACTGATATCCAGTACTTTATTGTAGAAAGTAGGATTTATGTAAGTTATAGATTATTTGTACCCATTTACTTAGCTGACTGATTAATAACAAGACTCAATAATTCCTGAATTAAGTATGTAAAGAAACCATAGTACTTATTTCAATACTAGAAAATTAACTTTAAAACATTAAGAACTTTTAAAAAATATCCCCCAGCTTTATTAAGGTACACATGACATTTAAAAGTACATATATTTATGGTATGGAACATGATGTTTTACATGTTGTACAATATTTGCATGTATATATTGTGAAATGATTACATCAAGCCAATTAACTTATACATCACCTCACATATTTATCATTTTTTTGTGGTAAGCCCAGCAGGTCGAGGCTGCGGTGGCCGGGAGCGGCCACTGCACTCTAGTCTGGGTGACAGAGTGAGACTCCAACTCAAAAAAAAAAAAAAAAGAATATTGTCTTATCATTTAAAGTATATAGTACATTATTATTAACTATAGTCACTACACTGATTTCCAGTTTATTCATCCTAACTGAAAACTTGTACCCTTTGACCACTTTTTTTGTTTTTTTTAGCTGTAACAGAGAAATTTTAAATTGTTTTTTGTTAGGAGACTTTATTCTTACGGGTTTAAAAACTTTTGACTTCTTCTCAGAGGAAATTAATGCTAATCTGCATTTTTTAACCAGACTTAAATTTGTGATTATGCAAGATTAAGCCTATTCCTACCTTAGAGCTTAATGACATCCTACCTTCCTCCCTGCACACGTTTTTGAAAGTCCAATTATTTTATTCACAATTATCTACCTTTAACCAGCTATCTGCCTCAAAGATGAATTGTGTGGCTATGTAGGGGTAATTGGGAATATTTGGGACCATGAAATATGCTTTCATGAGGTCCTTGACAGGCAGGATCAATGTAAGAGCTGACTGCGACACCCACCTCTTTTTATAGGACAAAAATCAGACAAAACATTTTCTGAAGTTGTAAAGTCAGTATCATTTCTTTTCAAGTCATCATGTGTTTTACTTTAATTAAAGTATTTTAAAAGAAACTTTGTGTAAAAAATTGAAAATAAGGCAAAAGTAATTCTATACAAACATCCATTGTATATATACATACATATTTTTAATTAAAGAAAAATTGATTTATTATACAGTTGCCTGCATTTATGATACTTTTTAATTTAAGTATACTCTCAACTTTATGCAAATGAACCTAAGTTTTCAGGTTCTGTGAAACTGGTTTTACCTAGTGAACACATTGAATTTCTCACATATTAAGAAAGCTGAATTCAATTTAATGTTATGATATATAACTCATAACGATGATGTGGTCTTAAAATGAACACATCTAAAAATGAACGCATCCAAAAAGTGTGTTCTTATGCAAATGCCAAATATTACACTACTGCTATCATTTCTTGCATTTATGCTACTCAAAACTATTAAGACTAATATGAAACTTGCTTAATAATTATTTTAAAGTTGCTCTTATTTCAAATGTAAAATACAGCACAATTATTTATTACTGATTCTAATACTGAATGATTAATTGAAATGCAATGAGTGAAATGTATGATTGCGGTTTGATTGTCTCTCTGTATTGAAGAAATATTAAAAATCATTTTCATATTACCACTCATTTCCTTGTTTATTTGATGATGTATCTATAATTTCTCATATGTCAGTCTTTAAATTATTATGCTATTTTCATGCAGCACGTAGACATGGTCTAAGACTAAGTGAACAATGAATAAACACTTACGGTTAAAAAAAAGCTAAAGAATCAATCAAATTTCCATAATACAGGGTTCAGCAAAGGGCCAAATAGCAAATATTGTAGACTTCTGGGGTTCTGTTGCAGCTACTCATCTTTTCTTTATAGTGAGAAGACAGTCACAGACAATACGTAAAAAAACATATGTTTGGCTGTGTTCCAATAGAACTTCATTTACAAAAATAAGCAGTGGGCCTGATGTGCCCAAGTACTCTTAGTTTACTGACTCTTGACCTCTAATATTAGAATTAAATGACTATTTTAAATTAATACTTCTTTGTTATTTTTAAAAAATGATAATTTCCAATAGGTATAAAATGCCATGTTTAATACAAAAATATATATTTAATGATAGGAAAAAAATGCATTGATAGAAAAAAGATTTTGTAAAACTAATATTTGCATACTTAATTATTTTCTGAAAAGTATATCTGGACAAAAATCTTATAATTTTATATTTTATTATGGTTTAGACTTTAAACATTACAACTGATTTAATATTGTTTAATATAACACACGAAATACTAAATTTTACAAGTAAAAAGCCAAGCACCAATTAAAAATGAAATGAGAAAGATAGATATATGATGGACTTCTAATGAATAAATCAATACGAATAATCCGTAAACTTATGAATGACCATCTAAGTTTTCAGGCTATGTCTATTTTTGTTGGTTAGCTATGGTTCATATTTTCTGCTTCTTTTAAAGAGTGTTGAAGTTTTGCAGGCAGTTACTTTTAGATTAGTCCATTTGGGTAGGTCAAAATAACTTTCACTTTAGAAATAATTCTTGCCTCTTGTGAAAGTCTGACCTTTTTGGGCTTTTACTGATTGTCCCAAGTAGTCAACATATTTCTCAACTCTGGTTAGTCAAAATCTGGACATCTCCTATGCCTATGTAAGCTCAGAAAATTGTTCAGTTTATAGTCTCCTGGCAGTGATTCTTTTCTTGACCTCATGGATTTTCACCTTATCTGTGTACAGATTAGTATTAAGGGGAAAACTCAAAAAAAGGACCTGTACATTTCTGAAGCTTTTTGTCACTTGTAGTCCTCTTGTCTCTGGTGCTTGGCTCTACACATTCCATCTTCCTAAGCTTCCCTAAACTTAGATCTCGGTTTCTTCACCTCATCAAGACTTCCTGGCTTTTTGGGTTTTCCTTCCATGTCAAAATAAAAAATTACTTCTCAGTAGAAAATTGGATTGTTAGGGCTCCCTCTCATCCTTCCCTTTTCTTACAAATCACAGTTGTGTATTGACTATTGTCCAAGAACTGAAAATTGATATTTCATATGTTTACAAGGGGGTTGACAATTAAGTTCATGAACCCATCCTAGAAAATATGCTATACTTCATTGCTGAATATCACTATGATCACCTTTGAAGCACTTCCCTTGGGAAACTGTGCACTGATGCCAGTGCCTAGTCCACCTGTCAAAGTAATTCTGGAACTCTTTTTCTGGAATGGTCATTAGAGCTGTCATTGTATTACCCTTAATATCCAGAATGTCACCCAAATGTCTTTCTTTGAATATTTTATTTATCTTGGGGTAAAGGAAAAAGTTATTGGGGACCAGAGCAGGTGAATATGGAAGATATTCCAATACAGTTATTTGTTTACTGGCTAAAAACTCCCTCATAGACAGTGCTGTGTGAGCTGGTACATTGTGTGATGGAAGAGCTCCTTTTGCATCACACTTTTCTCATGCCAAAATTTTCAGTTAAGATTTTCCTGTTCTCTAGCCGGGCTCGGTGGCTCAGCCTGTAATCCCCCGCTTTGGGAGGCTGAGGTGAGTGGATTGCCTGAGCCCACGGTTTTGAGACCCGCCTGGGCAACTTGGCGAGACCTCATCTCCACAATAAATCAAAAAAAATTAGCTGGGCGTGGTAGCGCACGCCTGTAGTTCCAGCTACTGGAAGGCTGAGGCGGAAGGATCACCGGAGCCCAGCAGGTCTGGGTGACAGAGTGAGACTCCAACTCAAAAAAAAAAAAAAAGATTTTCCTGTTCTCTATTGATGTTTAGTTAGTCTGCTATGCTTCTCACAGTCAATTTTAACACACAGTTTGATTAATTTTTGCAATGCTTTTTGTAAGTTTTCTCATTACTGGTTGTCCTGACCTCTATTTATCAGTGATGCTTTTTCTCTCCTCAGAAAAATATTTAATCAGTTTGTACACTGCCGTATTCTTCATGACATTATTCCCACAAATTTTGACCAACACGTCCCTGATTTCACTTCCACTCTTGCCAAGTTCAACAAGAAATTTAATGTTTGTTCATTACTCTAAATCAAGCTCTGACATTCTCCTGACAACACATAAAATCATGCAACAATAATGAACATCACTCACCAAGACACCACCACACGGCAACATGTACATCACTGTGAGACACTGATATACCAATGTTATAAAAACGTATTAATTGTTTGTACAGTGCTGCCAACATATGCACACAGGGACAAGTTCGCAAACTTAATTGTCAGACCTTATTTTTAAAAAAGGTTATAATTGTTTATAGTGAGAGGAAGAATCTAATACAACCGCTTCTTAATAAGTGAAAGCACATACAAATTTTTGTGATTGAATATAGGAAATCTACATATTTTCTGTCAGAATACAGTGGAGATTTGACAGTTTTGTAAAAATATAAGAACTTACTCATCTGTTACTTCATATTGAATATCATCTGAACTGTGCCCCAAAGTGGTCATCATTTACCAGCAAAAAATTTTAAACATTTTTTCTTTATTCAAAAAACATTATTTTCCCTTCAAATATATAAACAAGTATATAATATCAGTTGTTTGAACCTTACATTGTGGAACTTCGGCATTGAGGCTTAAAAAATGTAAAGATTTGACTACACCAAAGGACATGTCAGTCATAGAAGCAAATCTCTAGAATTGTCTACCTTTCAATAGAAATGATATTAAGGGGCTTTCAGAGTGAATTGACCTAAATAACTACATTTGACATTGCAGAACAAATTGACTTATTGGATGGTGCACTTTCTATTTGACATTGACATTGGGAAGTGTTAGTGTCAGTAATGTAAAGATATTTTTTTCCTTGACAAAACTAGCCAACACCAAAAGTTGTTTCTTAAAGAAACTCTTGGATCAAATTAACACAGATCAAGTCAACAGCGCAGAACTTGGTGTGTGGTTTTTGTTTGTTTGTTTGTTTGTTTGCTGCCATAAATGGGCAGCAGCAAAGAATATACCTGTAATAAATAATTTGAGAGTAAAATTTAAAACAAGGTAAAAAACATAATGACTTTTCCTACTATATTTGATGGTTAAAATTAAGAATTTAAATTTGATTTCTTAACAGTTTTTCTTCACTCTGATAGTGACTGTATTTTCATTCTTCAGATTTTGAGAAATTGTTATTAAACTGAGAGCCATATGGTCACAACTTATCACAGTGCCTCATCTTGTCAAACTTCAAATAGCTTTAAGCAGTAAAGAAATGCATGTTACACATATGCTGTGGTGGCAGAGAATAGCTAATTTTTTTTTTGGCAAACTAGTTTCCATTTTCTTTTGAGCACACAGAACAACTTCTTCAGCTTACTTTACAAATAAGTGTATCAAAGTGGCCTTTGACCATTGGAATATGAGAGTGGGTAATATATAAAGCTCTCCAGGCATGTCCCACGATAATTTTCATTATCCTTCCTTCAATTTTCTCTCACCATATTCTGCTGGCTATTAAAGAGAACTCCAAAAATATAGAAGGGGGAAGCCTCACTATAGGAAGGAAACAAGTGTCTGTAATTGACCGAAGCACCGCTCACCCCCCTTTGCAGATTGGATACTATATGAGCAAGAAATAAACTTCCTTTGTATTAATCAGAATTTTATTTTATAGCACTACCTTGACTAACACATATTTTTAAATTCAAGCTATAAAGACACTGATATTGTGAATTGTAAAGGAGGGTGATTTACATTATGCAGTTCATTCAGTGGGCTGAACCCAGCCTACTACCCCTGCAGCTCAAGAGACAGTGGTTGGAGATAGTCAAAGGCAGTGTGTGTGGCTTTTGCTTTCTGCTTTTGGCAATATATTTCATGAAAGAAATATATTTTAAAAATTGCCTGGTTTTCAGAGATTAAAGATATTACTAAGAGTTGAGAGACTAGGGGCCTTGCAGGCTTGGAAAAGCCTACTGCTACTAAAACTGAAGTAGTAAAACAGAAAATAAAAAAGTTTTGAGCCACAATTTCACTAAGGCTTGTCAACTAAACAAAGAGACTGCAACACAGCAAAGATCTGCTGAAGGTATGACATTCCCCTCAAGGACTATTCCAGATGACTTCAAATCGACCCATTAAATGAGAGAAACGAGATCAAGGCAAATAACCATAGAAAGAAAGCAAAGACAATTGTGTCAAAAAAAAAAATCTAGGTGCAGTTACTGGCACATGCAAAAGACCAGAACCTACCTATAAATAGTTGAAGAGATTGTAACATGTGCACAAGCACACAGGCGCACACACACACATAAGCCCAGATGAGATATCTTGAGTCTCCCATATCCGCGGACTTGTTTAAATAGAAAACCAGTCCTGGAATACACTCAGGATAGCATATTTCCCAGCACCTATTTCTGAGATGTCCATGGAAGATAATGGGCAAGAAACAGATTGTCAGAGATCAGAACTGAAGTATAATCAGGGCTCTTTCTAGCCCCGAGAGAGCGGACCCACAAAATGACTGCTTAGCAGGATGTCAGAAAGGATGGGGATCAGAGACTACTTTAGATTTCATCTTTGTCTCTTTTCTGAGTAGGCATTTTATTGAAATTTTCCTAGTCCTCTTTAACCTTTTCACATTGGGTATTAGGGAGAGAGATAACTTATCTTAGTTGAGTCATTGAACCCCAAAGGAATACATGCAAACCTCATGACCTGTTAAGAAGAATGGCATATTACATTCTGGAATTTTTCTTGGTGCCATTCCTAAATGGGACTTTGGATTGTTTTACTTGGTGAAGAAGTGAGTTTTGTATATGTGTCGAGGAGAAATATCTAGATACTTGGTGTCCATAAGAACAGGCTATAATAGAGAATAACTTGTTGTTCACCAAAACTAGTTTCTTTTTCTCCTGGGCACAGAGCCATACTCCTGTTGCTTTCTTCTCTTGGAGTCTGGGTGTGACCATTTACAAAATTAGGAATATGGATGCTGGGTAGAATTTATGCATGTCACTTCTCCAATCCCTGGGAGAATGGAGAAGACCGTGAAGGTGCTGAGAAGGGCTGCCCCATGAGAGGGATGGAGTTCTAGATAACCTTGATGTCCAGCATTTCTCTGCCACCACCTACTCCTCTAGCTTTCCTCCCCCAATTACATTTCCTCTGTGTTAAATCTCTGAAATATCAAGCTAAAAGATGACAGCACTTAGTGTTGCTTAATTAATACACATAAGTGCATATAGTTTTAAAAATATTCACATGCAAAGCAATGTAGAAAATGTAGACAAATATGGTCTGATATCTCTGAAAGAGGAATTAATGGAAAATTGAGGAAGTTATAAACCTAGTATTTAAGTGATCGATTTGCTGATACCCAGTTTATTCATTTATTCACCTACATTAAAATGGAGACCTCCTGCTTACACTGTGCTAGCCACTGCAAATGGAGAGGTGAACAACACAGACAAAAGTCCTGAGCTTATGATGTCCATGCCTTATGTAGATGTCGCAATAAGATGAGGTAGGTGTGATAGCCAAGAGGCTAAATAATTTGCTCAAACCCACACATTTAAAAAATGGTTAAGCCCACACTACTTTGACTCCAAAGCTTTTAATGATTTCAGATATTTGAAATCTCAATTTAGGGAAAATATTGATTTTTATTTGTCTAAAAATTGCCTCACCTATTATTTGGATGTGATCACATGGTCCATTGTATAAGTCCAGTCTTTAATATTACTACACTATAATATTTGGTACAAATCTTTCCTGTAAGAACTTGATATATTTAACTCACAAAGTATATTTCAAGTCATTAAAATCTTCTATGAAAATGATTTTTACTTATATATTGTCAACACAATTTTGTATAATGTACCCAAGCAGTTGAGAAAAATTTTGATGAGTTTTGAATTATCCAGATTTTTTTTTCCTTTTTTTTTCTTCTTGCCTAACACATAATCAGTTTGGAACCAGTTGTCAAGCTAAAGCAAAACCAAGCATACACATAAATGTATGATAACCACTGATAAAATTTTGCCATTCAGTGTATCCAGATTACCTACTTTGAAATTAATTCCACGTATCAGTATAAAATCTTGCGTGGATATTATCTCATACAGTCAGGAAATGGTTGAATATAACATTTGGCAAAAAACGTGAACTATAAATTAGAAAGTAAAATCTTGATCGACTTTCCATTGTAATTCAATTGTGAATATGAGCAAGTTAAAGGAGTTTTATAGACTTTGGCTCCATGATAGACTTGGTGAATGGAGTTTCCCCTTGACTTTCAGTTCCTTGTGTAAAGCTGTTAGATTTCATACCCTCACGTCAGATTTGACAAATGGTGTACTGAATGAAGTACAGATGAGAAGTTATTATTCCTGAAGCAATTTGATGAGCTTAGAGAAAAGTCACACAGCACTGTCTGTCTATATATCCACAGAAACTAATTAGTGAAAAGGTTGCCAGAATTATAATAATCTGTTAATGTAGTTATTCTTAATATAAAACCTTGATGATTTTAGTTTGTTTGCTTGCAATTATTTTTCAATTAACAGGTAAGAATGAATGATGAACTCTAGAGTTTCACCATTACTTATTAAATTTTGCTCATTCATTACTGCATAATCAAAACATTTTTAATAAAATTATCTTTTTTTAAAAAAGAAAATGTCACCTAAAATTTATATAATCTCTCATATTTGTAAATCTTTGTTTTCAGTTACATAAGCAAAATTACATAAACAAATAACTTGTGTATAATGTAGATCATCCTGATTAATGTATATTTTATTAATTCATGAAAGGAATGCCTTTTTCTAAAGGTATTCTTTGGAAATAGCATGCAATATGTTTAAAATTAATTATTTATCATTCTATTCTGTATTTTTTAGATGTTTTAAAAAAAATCACACATTTAGTGTCTTAAATCAATATTTGTTTATTATTTAACAGTACTGGAAGTCAGCAGTCCAGAATGGGTCTCAGGGATATACCCCTTCTGGAGTAGAAAAACCTGTTTTGTTACCTTTTCTAGTTTCTAGAGGTTGCCAGAATTCCTTGACTCCTTCCTTTGAATAAGTCTGGTTTCTACTTCCATTGTCATGTTGCCTTCTTTCTTTTGTGATTACATTGGGCCTGCCCATATAATCCAGAATATTTCCCTTATCTCAAGATGCTTATACCTACATTTGTAAAGTTCCTTTTTCAATGTAAGGTAACATGTTCCTAGGTTTCAGGGATCAGGATACCGTCATATTTGAGAAACTCTATATAACCTATCACACCTTTAATTTGTGATATTTATTGAACACTAATTTATTTGACTGCACTAGTGTTATAAATGATACAAGTTGAAAAGAAACTGGATTCTATATTAAGAAGCTTATGAGAGACAATGCAGACATTAGTAAGTATTACTGCAGTTTCAGGAAATGTTATGGAAATTAAAAACAAATTACCTTGTACTTGTCAACTCACAACAAGAGTGTTTATAACTTAGTTCTAGGAATCGCATTAAGGTATGCAGGGTAGCACGTTTAGATAAAAGAAAAAATAATTGTTATATAGAAAGCAGTCAAATAGGCAAAATTAAAACAACTGGAATGTTTAACTCAGAAAAGGGGCTATGTAGATGTCTGAATAAAGAAAATGTTTATATGTGTTATATATAATAGAATATTATTCAGCTGTGAATAAATGAAATCCTGCCATTTACAACAACGTGGATGACTTTATGCTAAATGAGATGTCAGACACAGAAAGATAAATATTGCATGATTTATGTCACTTTCATGTACAATCTAAAATAGTCAAACTCATAGAAACAGAGAGTGGGATGGTCATTTCCAGGGGTTAGGAGTGGGAGATGCTGGTCAAAAGATACTAAGTTTCAGTTGTGTGAGATTAATCAGTTCTGGAGATCTAATGTATAGCCTAGCATGGTGACCATAGTCAACAATACTGTACTGTATTCTTGAAACTTGCTATGAGACGAGATATGAAGTATGAGTGTTCTCACCAAAAAAGAAAGTAACTATATAAGGCGATGGAAATGTTAATTCGCCTGATTATGGTGATCATTTCACAATGTATGCATATATCAAAACATAAAACTGTCTACTTTAGATATATACAATTTCTGTTTGTCAACTATATTCCACTAAAGCTGAATTTAAAAAAGAGAGAAAAAATTATGGTAGTAACTGTCTTTAAACACTTGAGGAAGTATCATTAAAAAGCAGAAGTAAACTTGTTCCATATATCTGCAAAAGCAGTTAGAACCACTGTATAAACTATAGGGAATTATATTTTGACTCAAAATAAGAAATAACTTTTTGAAGTTCAAAACTATCCAAAAGAGGAGTAGAGTTTTCATAAGGAAGAAAAGTTTTGAAATGAAAGAGGATAATTATTAGGTTGGGGAATCAGGAAAACTTCAAACATCAGATATATATTTGAACGAAATGATCATTAATCTTTATTTTCTATTTCCAAGTTATATGGTCCAGGGAAGTCTTATTAGACGGAGTTGCAATTGGGATTCATATGGAAGAATAAGTAGGATTTAGGCATTAATTTAGGTGAGGATAACATTGAACTGAATGAAAAGTGTGAGCCAAATGAAGCTAGGAGAGTGATACATTCTCATGTCAGGTCTTTCTGTTTGAATTGAAGGTGTGCACATGTTTGAGAAAGTCTGAAGAACTACTGGGCTAAGTGTCTATTGTTTATTCACCTGAGAAACCCAGAAATCACCAGGAAAAGGAATAAAAAATATTGTTGCTCTGAAGTAACTAAGACAACTAGCAAAATAGATAAAAATTATTTCCTCAGCTACCCCCTCTAAGATTTATTTCTCAATAACCCCAGGGGTTCTAGTGTTCCTATAGAGTAGAGGTTTGAGGAGAAATATCTCCCCCCTGTTTTATATTTTTGTAAGTGAAATGTCAGTTGATGTCACATTTTTGGACTTTCCTAACCTCTCTACCCATCCTGCCTAGGACAAAAAAAGAATATATTCGATTGGTGAGTTGGATGAGAGCTAATCAAAGAAAGAAACCTGTCTCTTTCTTGCAATGGCTTTTCTTTGTCATATGAATCCCTCCAAAGTCAAACATTGTTTCCCCAGGTCAAATATTTTACAGAGACAAGTCCTTTTATGAGGAAGTCCATGGTCTACTGGTGCTACCAGTATCAGGATGAGTAATTCTTCCATATTCTTAGTTTCTTCAGTATCAACTGTATCAGTAATGTAAATGTATTTTGAGCTCCATTCTGGCTTACTTTCACCTTCCCAATTACTTCAGAATTTAAGAGAAAGAAAAGAGGAGGAAAGAGGTTTTACTTATTAGGCACCTTCAAACACCAATAGTGATGAAGTTAGAGAAATAATGATTTGCAACTGTTATTTTAATGCTTTGTCCAACTTGTAAGGTCTCAATAACATTGCACAGATTATTTTCTTCATTTGATTCTTTCCTAAATACAAAAGGATAGCACTTGATGTCTATCTGGACAGTAGTGTTTGGAATTGAGATTTTTATGTATTTTTAAAGCCCACACATAGAATGCATACAAAATATTTTTAGACAAGTTAATTCAGTAAACAACTTAATTGTAGAATGGATAAATAGCATAAAAATGAACACACTATGGTTATCCACAACAACGTAGATGCATCTCAACACATAACATAAAGATAAGAAAGTAAGACATAGAAAAAATAGTGTGCTTCAATTTGTAAAAATAAATACACAAAAATAGGCACCATATAAAAACTAAACAAGCCGGGCTCGGTGGCTCAGCCTGTAATCCCGCGCCTTTGGGAGGCTGGGGTGAGTGGATTGCCTGAGCCCGTGGGTTCGAGATCCGCCTGGGCAGCGAGACCTCATCTCTACAATAAATCAAAAAATTAGCTGGGCGTGGTAGCACACACCTGTAGTTCCAGCTACTTGGAAGGCTGAGGCAGAAGGATGACCAGAGCCCAGCAGGTCGAGGCTGTGGTGGCCGGGAACGGCCACTGCACTCCAGTCTGGGCGACAGAGTGAGACTCCAACTCAAAAAAAAAAAAAAAACCCAAAAAACTAAACAATATATTTCTCAGATCATATACATAAATATCAAAACTGTAAAAAGGAAAGGAAATTATTATCTCAAAATTCAGAATAACAATCCTAGGGGCAAATGAAGAATATTGCAACTGAAGAGGGGCACATGGTGGGTATCCTCTTTAAACTCTACCAACCTGCTCTTCAGCTATACCTATGGGAAACTATCATTCTCCTTTCTTCATATTTATGAGGAATATGTTCATGGCCACAATCTCTTTCCTTTTATCCCCAACCCATTTATTTCTTTGTGATAGTGATACATTTGGGGAGAGGGAATATTTACATGTTTTAGTGCCATTCCATTTTTGTTTTCCCCGTCTCTGTCTCTTTTCATCTTTTCCTTGCTATCATCCTGTGTGCTTATCTTTCAACTCTGGTTCACTTATTCTAGGACTTTCTTCCCAGAGTCCTGGTGTACCATTTAAAATGATATCTATTCTTAATATAAAAAAAAACTTGCTCTAGGATTTTATACATTTTTACTATGAGAAACAGATAAAATGAATTTATAAGTATATAAGACTAAAATGAAATTCACTGTGACATGATAAGTAAACACACCAAAAATCTCAGTACCTTGAGAACAGTCAGAAAATGCATAGATAAAAATAAAATCCCACAGCTATGTTTTCTTTTTTCACAAAAATTTAAGGATGTGTTAACATCTTAAATGCAATCTTTTACTTTATCTAAAATGTATTAATGTAATATTAAATGGACTCCTATGGCAAAGAGACAGGTTATATTTGCTTTAATGATTCATCTTTAAGATATATAGACTCCAGGAGAATAAGATATAGACCTCAAATGAATAAGTAGCTATAAAAGGATTTCCCAAATAATCTTGATTAGGTGAGAAGTGCTGAAGAAAATTATAGGTGTTAGTGGTGTGTGTGTGTGTGTGTGTGTGTGTGTGTGTAAAAGAGACTAAAAATGAGGTGAGACACAGCCATCTATATACAGTGATGACCAAATTTATATCTTAAGTACAGATTTCTCCTTTTGGGTACAAACTTGTGCACTCAACTACTTACTAAATTTCTCCACCTGAATATCTGAGATGCTTCAAACCCCACAAATTCAAAACTAAACTTGTCAGTATTGTTCATGAAATCCAGTCCTCTCTTACATTTCTCCCTATCATTTCACCTAATCTTCTCCTTCAACTAAGCCTCTAATTCAGGGGATTTAACCCATTCTCCGTTCTGCCACCAGAATGATCTTTCAGAACCACATCTAATCATTTAATTTCTCTGAACTTTTCGCAAGTGGTTATTGTCTCAATACATTTTATGCTCCTTAAAATGTCCAATAAAGTCCTGAACATTTTGATTCCTGCTCACCTCTCCGGTCCCATGAACCTTATTCGTTCCATCTCTACCACTCTCATGCTAATTCCAACTATTATGAACTTTAAGTTGCCCAACCCTCTCTGATTTCTAGCCTCTAGCAGTTTAAATGTTTCCTATCTCCACCTCCCTCAGGTAGCTAATCATCACTCATTCTTAAAATTTCACATAAGATGTCATGTTCTTTAGAAGCCTTCCCTGACCTCTTAAGTCTGGATTAAATCTCTGCATTTGGCGTTACTGCATTGTAGACAATGTTGAAATCTACCTAGATTCTATGCTCACAGAAAGCAGTGCTGACTGAGAAATATCCTTACTCTTTTTATTTTGGAAAATGGCGACAGATCACCACTCTGGCATATTCTCATATAAGACCCGCTTCCACCATTCCTTAATAATTCCCTTGTTTATTTGTCTCAGGGCCCCTGCCTTTTCTCGAGCTGTTCATCATAAATAAATACTCCCCACTATTGCAATAGGCCAAATAAAGTAATCTCATTTGTCTTATGCATTTTGCTTTTTACACTGTGCACTTTTATTTTATATCTATCTATCTATCTATCTATCTATCTATCTATCTATCTATCTATCTGTAGCGACTGAATTGTGTGTGTGTGTTTCTACTAGGCAAGTATGTGAACACAGAAAAAATATCTGTTGTTTTCTCTATGGTGTTTCTCGAACTTAGTGCTGTGCATTTCATCACCACTAACGTTTATTTAGTATTCTATGAGATTTACTTTTATTAACTCATTGCATCTTCAAAACTACATTCTGCTGTAGATATCAACAGAATTCCTACTTTATATAGACAGAGAAAATGAGAGAAAATAATGGAGGCTAAAGAACTTCTACAAGGTCAAACAAGTGATAAGTGAAGAGCATCACTTCAACCCTAACTGGTAACACCAGTTCCTAAACTTTTAATAATCCACCTGTATTTTCCCCCTTTTCATTTTGTATTGATTTTTAATGAATTGGAAGATCCTAGAAAAGATGGTGGCAGCAGTTACAATGCAAATTTTGAATATTTCCAAGCTTCTACGTTAAAAAAAAAAAAAAAATCACAACCAAACAGTATAACATCTAGGTAGCAAAACGAAAACCCAATAACAACTACCTCAATAAAATTTTCCTATGAGTAAAATAAGAAAAAGCAAATGATTACTTATAAGCAACTCTAATTCTATCATAAATAGTGTTTTTGAGAATCAGAATTCTTGATATGGAATAAAAGTTATACAAATATAATGAAAACTTTAGGTAAAACCCCTTAGCTTTTAATTTGAATTAGAAATATTAGTATGAATTCACAGGTATTCAACTGCCAGAGACCAGCCTCAGCCGGGTTCAGGGTACCCCAAAGGTGGAGACGGCATCAGCGACTGGGGGAAAGAAGAAAGAGAGAAAGAGAGAGAGAGGAAGAGACTGGACTCCAGTCTAGTGAAGAAGCGATGTGTGTTATTGGGAATTACAATGGGTCTTTTATACACAAGTCACATGTGGGAGGGGCGTCCCCCACCCACCAGAAATCTTAATCCATGAAAACTTAATCAATGATTG